>NW_027466817.1:5432500-5687500 GCF_046128005.1 Genypterus blacodes
TTCTGCCTCATATTCTCATGCGCCATAGAAAGGTAGGAGAGCGTGTTTGATGTTGCCGTTCCAAACAAAACCTGAGATTAATAATTCAGCGCGGCTGTGGGATAGCTTTATTTTGTGTCCGCCGAGACTAAATCTTCCTTTATCAAATATTGAAAAAAAAGCAGAAGGGGCTCAAAAACTAGGCTGGGTCAAACTGTACCCGCTTGCCATTGTTGGAGTCCTGTTGGTATCCTTCTGGTCCCTCTCTCCTTTCCTTCACAAAGCAAAGGACGCACAAATGCTCACACGCACCAGCACGCACATCCTCCTAACCCTGGCTGCTAGAGTAAACACACCATCTCCATAACAGTGCGAGGTGAATCCGCTCATGCATCAGAATCCACCATCAAATATTTATCGCGGAGAAGCAGTGATTTTGACCGTGTGCTCATGCTTTTGACAGCGCTCGCCTGCCGCAATACTTATTGGAGTAAACACGGACAATCCAATAGCCTTGTTCTTTTGAATGCCTGCGAAAGAACTCCAAAGAACACGACGCATACGAGATAATCCATCAAAACTTCACCGCATATTCTATAGGCTGTCAGAAAAGAGTGGAAACCTGTTACCGTAGGCGACGCAATAAAAGCTGATTTAAAAAAATTACAAGTAATGGTTTTCTGAGGAGAGAAATCGCACAGAAGCAATATTAAATTCACATCCCATACATGGAGAGATGATTTTAACATACAAATATCACATCTTTGTGTTTTACTCTACGGCCTGAATTTAGGCTGATGAATGATACACAGATGGAGGTAATATATTACATTGTCTCCTCATAATGGGCATTTTTCTTTAAGCACGGTTGAGATAAGCATCATCTGAGTCTTGTCTACATGATTCATTTCATTTAGAGGACCTAATCATATCTGCATGCTGCATATTCTCCTGCTCGCCATGACATTAGGTAATATCTTCAGCCGGCAGCTGGCAACGAGTAACTCCAGCAACCTCGAGTAAATAAGTCACTGGCATGGATCAGGAGACGCATCTTCATGCTTGAACAGGCGCATTTAAAATGCCACCAAAACACTGTCCCAGATTCTGCCCTCAGTCAAATGACATCAAGTGCCCACTTACAGGTCCCTGAACGCCCCAGAATGAGGCAAAATCAGCCAGCGGGCAGCACATGGAGCAATCAAAGAGATAAGCATCCTATTTAACTTCAGGAGAAAAAAAAAACCCCGGCCCGGAGAGCATTCTGATGTCTCGTGTTATCACGCTGAGTTACTGGAGTCAAACAAGCAGGGTAACTAGGTCAATGAATCCACGCAAACTGTTCCACTTTAGCCCGTGCTGGACTCAAAATGGAGTTGGGAGGCGGGAGACGTGCAGCGTCATCACGGTGATGCGGCGTGACAGTTATCAACATCCTCTGGCGAGAAGAAAAGCAGGGGGACCGTGTAGCGCCGCAGTAATGGCCGACCATGATGTTAAACAGGTGAGATGAGCCACAGCGAGAGAGGAACTGGGTGTCCAAAAGAGCGCGGGACCGAGCATGGAGAGGATCCATTTTGTGCTCCCTCCTTTCTAAACGCTGCATTCAAAGCTTTGGAAGCAGCCGGAGGTTTTAATATGAACACTGGCGGTTGAGCCTCACATATTACAGACGTGAGGCCTGGTTTTTAATAAGCTGTGCTCCAGGATTTACCAAAGCAGTAAAATCTCTGCATTGAAGTATTTGGGTATATAAATTTGACTTACCTGAGCTGAGTGAGACTGTGTCTTTCTCCCATGATACAACAGTGACGTAGGCCTCGACAGAAGCAGGGATAATGCACTTGAAGACCGCTACACTGCCTCTCATGGCCTTCTGGTCAGCCACTCGGACTGTGTAGGGTTCTCGTGACACTAAGAAAGGAGGACACCAGAAGCTGCATTCACACCAGACCTCAGACTTTCTACTTCATTCATAGAGAAATGCTGTTTTTGCAAGAACAGGAGGATAAACTTCCACCCTTTATAACTCCTAACCTTTATATCTGGTTTTCAGTGTACAACTATTTTAATGTTTACTGTAAAAATAGAACAATAATGTCAATCAAATGATCATTCTAGCAATAGAAAGCACATATTTAATATTTTTGCTTAATCCATGTCCAAATTAGATTCTGCATCTTTCTCCATTCTTGTGACACAATGATGATGCAGGAAGCTGAAAGTATCTCTTTGTGGTTGAGCCCCCATTGATAATTTACTATAATCATTAACTATATCTCAAACTATAGTATCTTTCATCTCTGTGCCACTCATACTACTTCCCCCCTCTTCTCGTCTCTCTCTCTCTCTCTCTCTCTCTCACTACTACTATTTCTCTCATCTCCACCGTCACTCCTGCACTCCTGCTATACTAATCCTTCCTCTGTGGACTCACCAGCTTTGATGTGAACATCCTGACTCCTAATCTTGCCAGAAGGGTTCTCGGCAGTGCAGTAGTAGGTGTTGTCGTGAATCAGCTTGCTGAAGCTGGATGGCAGGAAGTTAAAGATCTGTAGGGTGCCATTGGGGTGGACGTGGCGGATGCCCGGGACATCGTAGATCTCCTCGCCGGTTGCCAGATACCAGCGCAGCGAGGCCGGCTGTGCACCCGCGGCGGGACAGGGCACGGAGGTCCCTGTGGTGCTGGCAAATACTACCTCTTGCAAAGATGCATTGACAAAGTATAGGCTGGAATGTAGGTCCTCACTGAAAACTGCAAGAGAAGAAACAATGTTTGTTGTTATGATGGAGCATTACATCACTGCTTACCTGCTTTATAGCACTATTTTCAAGTTTCTCTTTCAAGTTCAGAGCCTTGTCACTTGTAGCACTATAGTACAAACAGTACAGCTATTAATATATATCATTGTATCTCAAAGACGTTAAATACATAAACTACTCTTGATTTAGAAATAAGGTCAGTCACCTTGATGATCTTCTATCTTTGATTCAAGTCATCACATCACAGTAACAACAACGGTTTTCAGTGTAGGTTGTGCAACAGTGACCAGAGGGAGGACAGGTAATAAATGATGATGTTGAACCAATTAGCACCGTAATCTGAAGTGGTTTGATGTCTGAGTGGTGCAGCTAGCAGTCATCTGTCTGTATACGCAGGTAAGATGTCTGCATTGCGTGCATCTTGCGTGTGTGCGTGCATTTCTGTATGTGGTAAGACAGAGAAAGGGAGCGTATGTTTTGTTTCGTGTAATGTGTGTGTGTGTGTGTGTGTGTGTGTGTGTGTGTGTGTGTGTGTGTGTGTGTGTGAGCATCCGGCCTCGTGACGGGCCCACAGGCTCTGCACTAAATGGCTTACGGTGACACTGGCAGCTGGCTTGGACCCTCCCAGGGGAGAAAACATTTTAGCACTTCATAAATTCCTAACAAGGTCTCAAATTGCAGACATTTCCATCCTTTTCTCTGCTCCAGTGCATCTAACCCAGCGATGAGACACACCAATGACCTGCACATGTACACACGCACATGAACACAAGCCTTATTTTCTTTGCAACAGATTCATATTTTTTGTATATATTATGGTGTATATATTTTTTTAATTCCTTGTACTCATTTATATATTTTCTATATGTTACTATAACCATGTTGCATAGGTTATATACATATGTACATATATAACATATGTTAATGCATTTAACCTCCATTCTATCCATTCCCCCTCATGAATCAGATGGATTTAATCAGCAAAGTGAAGGGGTCACAGTTTTTACCTGAATTCACCTGTCCAGCCTATTTCATAGCCAACAGGTCATTGACAGCAGAAGTACCAAAGCACTGCGTGTCGTCTCTCCTTCCCACATACAATAACTCCTGATCGAGACATGATGTTTCCAGATCTAGGATCCAGATATTGCAATCTTTCTACTTAAATAATCGATGAGAAATGATAACTTCATTTAACTATCTAATATAAGCACAATTAAGGTCAACGGGGTCAAAGACAGCAACACTGTCACACTGTCTAAGTATTTAGCTTCATAATTTACAGACATGTTTTTGTGCAAGTCGGAAAAAAAAGAGGACAGTTAACCAACTCAGATCTCCATCATGAAAATCCTCTCTAGAAGGAGGAGCTGGGAGAAGTTGGCACCCACACCACATTAAATGAGTGATATGCACATTACTTTAATGGAGTGAACAAAATAATTGTCTGCAAAGACCATATATTAGATTTTTATGACAAGAGAATTTAGCATTTTCGGAATATAATCAGGTTCTAGCGGCAATGGCAAATGTAACAGGACAGGGGAGAATCTGAGATGAATAAATCCATCTATTTGCTTATGTGTCACTCATCGTATCTGTCTGTGCATGCTACCAGCTGCTGGTTCTGCACATACGTGACACCTTTAGTCTGTAATACCAATGGCAAGAAACATCCATCCATCCATCCATCCATCCATCCAACCAGTCGTGCTCACTTACTAAGGACAGGCCACAGTGGTGACTCATGCCAACACACATGTCCTAAATTGTACACACACACCTGTACACACACACACACACACACACACACACACACAAACACACACTAAGAGGCTCCTAAGAGAACGCAGATGTACACCCTTCCTGTTTCCACTGTCTTTCTGCTTCTTATTACACATTTAATATCTCAAGTTCCAATACAAAGAACACCACTCAGGATCTAATTTGCTATGATGGAAATGTTGTGTTTGTTTGTGTTTGCAGAGGCACTTGTCCTTATGTGGATGAATTATTGATAAGTAATCATGGAGTACACTTTATAATCATGAGTGGATCTTCAAATAATTCTGAAGTTGGTTATCTTCCTACCAATCAGTCAAAATGTGTAAAATTCTACTTTGTGATTCATGACATATAATTTCATCAACAAATATTCTAAATCTAAAATACATCTATTCAGATACATGTCTTTTTTTGTTGTTTGATGGTAAATAAATCCTCAAGAATTGGCTGTATTGGCTCAAATCATTGCGTGAATTGGCAATAGTCCAAAATATACTCATATACCATGTAGACAGCATGAATTCAATATTGTATTCTGTATAGGAAAAGCGCTGAAAGCCCAGGTGCCTTACCTTATTTGATTTAAAAAATATTTCTAATTTAATATTTCTGGAAGAATTTATGGCCCCAGAGAGAAGCTTTTGTAAACAATCCGGTGCAGAACCTTACATCAAAAAGTTTTCTGCGATTTGAATCTTTTAAAATGCACTTGGATAGTGTGCTGGTTCTCTGTGGGTCTGTGGCAACAGCCAAGATGAAAATAATACATCAAAGTCATATTAAATTCTGATTCATTCTCTTTTCCCAGCTGGCACAGGGAGTATCAATCTTCTCAGAGCTCTGTTGATACTACAGACTGGAGCCGTGAGGGGGGAGATCAAAACCCACCTGTTCATGGACGGTGCTCAAGGTTAGTGAGAAGGAGAACACACTTTAAAATCACTCATGTCTGGATTTTAAAACACACTGTCTTTATTGATGGTGCATTCAACAGCAATATGAAAGAAGAGGAAATGTGTTGATTGCAATAGAGACGATTAGTGTGTCACATCAGACAAATACTGTCTGAGATCGTGCTGGCATGGGGGGGTTAATTTAAGAGAAAATCTCTCTGCCATTTTAAGCATTGGACAGAGAATTATATTTGCCAGTCCTTAAAAAAGAAGATCACACTCACATACACATCAAAGTTTTCAGCAAATATAATTTGCGTACCTAGTTAATTAATATTTTGAAAGTTATGGGGCTACAAAGCAAACGGCTGGAGAGGATCAGATCAAAGGAGCGTGCGGCCGCCTGGAAAGCTTGTATTCTGTGAGGGGGGATTGGAGAAATTGGATTAGGATTTATGTCATGGCTGTTTTGATACTCGTCTATTTCTCATATAAAAGTATGTGAGAGCAACTGAATTTAAACACGCTGAGTGATAGCAAGATTGATTTAATTAAAAAAAGGAATGGACTCTGGTGGAGTGGAGCATATCACCGCGCTGCTCGTTTCCCTAATTGACTGAGCAGTGGAGCCGGAGCACAAATGGTTGTGTGACGCAGGTACATGGCCCCCCCAGACCTCACAAAGTGCACCATGTCATGCCCCAACAAATGGCCTCGAGGCTCAACCACTTAATACTTCGCCAGAGAGGAAATCAGTAATTGGCATAATTTTTCATGAGCTCAAGCGTAAAGGTGAAATAAATGACACTGTTCAATAATGCATTATATGCATCTATAATTGACTATGATTTTTCCTCTGACGGGATTTCTTCAGAGAGCAGAGCAGAAAGGAAGAAAGAGAAAAGCTGTTTCATATAAATCTTGATGGTTCGGGTCTAGTAGAGGAGCTGCACTTTATGTTATATATATATTATTAATCTTAGGACCAGTTCATATATTTTGATTTTGTAGATGCAATAAGTCTTTAAGACAACCCACCATCATGTTTATGTAATCTGGATTAGGTGCTGCATCAAATGGATCACATAACTCCAATACTGTAAATACTGGCAACACTTATAATATGCTTAATATTGTAATATTAACATTGATTTATTCAGAAAAGGAGAATATGGGAGAATATGGAATGAAAATTAAAATGAAAAAATTGTAATTTACGGCAGCCACATGAAAAACAATATTTCAGGTAGTAATTATGAATTCCTGAGCTATTATTTAAAATGTGAATTGAGAAAGCAGCCCACGTGAGGTTCTCACAGAGTTACAGTACAATTAGGCCAAGAGCACCTGTGGTGCTGGCTGTGATCCTTCACACAATAGAGTTGATCAGTTGACAGGGTGTAACCAACCATGACAGTGTGCTTTCAGAGCCACTGGGGCGCTTCATTTAAGTAAACGTGCAATCAATGCCAATCGGAGCAAACAGCAGGTAAAGATGAATTTAACTGCATCTTTGCCACATCCTGAGAGACAAAAGGTAACCGCAGAGATCACCAGATCGCTTCTTAACTGAAGAATTCACAGTTCATCTGTTAGCAGGGAAATTGCTAGTCTGACACCCGATCAAAGTGTGCAAAAGTCACACAGAGCTGGTGTGATTTCCACCCTCTCATGTACCTGCACTGGGGAAACTGGTGACAACCCATTAAATCCCATTCTGTAGTTGTGGGTATCTGTTCTGTCTTTCAAGCGGCTCGCTTTTTTTCATGACAACACTTTCCTGACAGAGGAAGAAGAGAGAACGGCGGAGAGCAAACATGAAGAGAGGCAACGCGAGAATCAGAGAGACAGTGGGATTGATTCAGCTTCCCGTATTTCAGAGGGTACTCGTGTTGCATCTGTTGAGCGAGCGGGAGCCATTGTCTGAGTTGTCATCGCCACTGCTGGCAGGGGGACTGCAGCGCACAGCGGCGTGGCACCGGGTGCTTCACAGTGACAATGTGACAGCAGGAACCCTGGGTAATTAAAGCAGCGCTGTGCTCTGCGCCCGCAGGGCAAGTCTGCCTGGGACCTGCAGATCATACCTGGCTCCCACACATTCCAGACACACGGTAGCCAAGGAAAGATTTTCCACCTTAACAAATTCCTGCTCCTATAGTCTGGGTTTATGGATCAGTATTGGTATGCGATTGACTAAACTGTGTCCCAATTTAGAAATGATTTGAGATTAGTGGTCCTCAGGGTCTCTCTACTGCCCCCAACATGGAATCATAGAGAATAAGCTGCATTCATTGGCTAAATACAAACAGCAGGGTAACAAAAGGTGTCTGTGCATGATCTAAATTTCAGTTACTTATTCATTTTCACTGATACTAAATCAAACTTTATGCACCTGTTAACAATGTACAGTAGTGGGAAGTCCAGAGACAAGCACACAACAGCCATTTGGGGCCAGACAGTCTGTGTAAGCATTCCCACCGTTCTGATCTGCCCGGAGGCAATACACCATGCACGGAAGTTAAATGACTGTCTTCCAATTTGCTCTCATGAATATTAAGCAGTGCTGTGACAGTAGAAAAGGCTGGCTGCACGCAAGCTGCTGATTCACGCCGACAGATCTGTCCTCTGATGTCTAGGAGAGGCGGGCCAAAGCTAAAACGAGACCCCCGCAGCAGACGAGTCTCCTCCCCGGTCCATTTTCACGTCTTAAATGGGCCAGAGTGGCTGTCTGTCTCATTAAGGGAAGGCAGAGACCCTGGCCTGTTTCAAAACTGAGTGATAAAGACATTGATGTCTAAATTATGCTGCTACTCCTGATGAGTGGAGAGAGAGGGGATCTGATGAGGGGATCGCACTGTAGCAAGCTAAAGCAGCTCCCTCTGCTGCTGCTGATGATGAATAAAACTTCCACTGCAAATCTAATATCGCTGTGTGATGTAACAAGGCTGCTACCAACTCTGTAATAAAAGGGATAAAATTGATGGATAGGTTCACTGAATGTTTACTATGAGCTGTGTCTCGCCATGTGAACAGAGACAATACTGCTGATCTAAGATACAAAACACAATTAGAGAGTTCACCTGCACAAATCATTTCCTAATTTCACAAAAAAACAAAGGTGGATTTAGATGATGAGGCACAGTGGCACCGTGGAACCTTACTGTGCTGTGTATGGCGGTGATATCTTAATAATCTCAATCATCAGGATTACGTAAATTCGGTATATTCTTTATACAAATATAAAATTCAGTATATATAATACAACAAACTTGATCCTAGACTGATAAAAGGAATTGATTGCTTTATGTAACATGAGAAACAGCCCTTTTTAAAAATGTATTCTGATATGGATCATCTTGTACTACCTCATACAATCATATATCAGTTTCATTTCTGCTTTTCAAGTCAAGCATGTTGTCTTTTTGTCCTCCTGCTCTACTCACACCTGATGAGCAAATTCAGTCGTGATCAATCAAGATTTGGGAGACTCAAACTCCTGACGAGCAGAGCAGATAGAGATGGACAAAATGATTCCCTAACAGTAAACACACATTTCAGCACATACTGTATATCTGCAGCATGATGATGAGTCACTCCATTAACCTGACAGACACACATTATTCAAAACATTATTATGCATGGTAGCTTTTCCAGTTAACTGGCAAATACTCTGATAAACAGCTGTAAACATCAGAAAACTCTTATCCTTCACAATTATCTTTGTGTCCTACTATTATACTTAATGTCTGATTGAGACTTGAGTGGATTTAATCAAATTTCTCCCAAGAAAATCTAATGGTCAGCATACACCGTCTCTCTTGATAACAAGATTAAGCTGCAGCTTTCTCGTTGTACGAATGCCTGTTGGCAGAGACGTTACCGTGCAACGATGTTGATGCATACGTTGGTGAGACAAAGAGACACAGCACTGGACCAACAACCTTATTATGTCGCCAAACATTAAGGCTGACGGCCTTCTAACAAATTTGCTTTTAATGGTGTCTTAACATGATCAATGTCCACCTGCATGCCAGCTAAGTTAACACAATGTCCATGGAGATCACAGTGTGCACTATATCGCCACACTACATCACAGCTTTTATATTTTGACTTGTTAGGTAGTGACTCTGAGTGGTGCAGATGATGACCCTGAACACCACACTCCATATTTACTTGTGTGTACTTTTCAATGAAGCTGTAAGCATTTTAATACTTACAGTGCTGCTACTAACTGTATATTTCTGTTTATTAATGGTATGTTGTACAGCAATATACCAATTCACAACTATTACTTTTGTCAAGAATAATCATTTTTTCACCTTAATTTTTTCATTGGTTTTAGCAAGTTTATTTAAAAGCTTATGAATACATTTTTGCCAGATTCAGGGTGTATCTAGGATTTTTTTAAACATTTCTTCAAAAAATATTATACAACAATCTCAAATAAAAGCATCAGGTATATTCATCCCACTATCATTGGGTACAATTAGCTCTGGGTCTCAATCTGGTAAACTAAATCTCTATGCTTGGACAGTGAAGGGTCATGTGCAGCTGAAAGATGCTCATTGAATAGCGTGCAGACTGTTTTGGCAGACTTATAGAAACAGATTTTTCTTTATTTTTTAGATTTGTTTCTTTATATTGATATATGACACATTTTATCCAGTGGCGTTGGGCTTTGGTCGGCTAAAGCGTTTGTTATAACAATTGCCCTTTTCTTATAACAAATGCCCTTTTCTTATTGAACCATTGGCACTAATCATGCCATCGCTGCAATTCCTCTCAGATTCCTGATACATCTGTCTTCTGTCTTGATTTTGACAACACATCCTGTCACTGGAAAACATGCTGCATTATTACAAACACCGGACAGGTAATAATGTACTTATCTGTCTGAGGCGACGCTTTGAAGTCACACCACCGTCACTGTGCTCGTCTGTGACCAGCAGCTGGTGGAGTGTGTTAATGTTGATGTCACAGCAGCTGGCTGCTCTCATCCTGTTAGCCTCCCCCCCCCCCTCTTTACAGCTGCTGCTACTGCTGCTGCGTGCCATGCTCATTTTAATACTCCAAACTCATTTGACCGTCTTTATGGACTTATCATATTAAACATTTATCGCAGCCATTTCCCTAAAGCAAGCATGTTTATTCAACACTTATGGGACCACAGCTTGGCTCCTTCCACTGGTGCCCCTCCAGCCCCACCGCACCCTCATTTTCTCCGTTTCTTCTCCTCTCTCCTCCTTTCTCCCTCCGCCCGCTGTCTTGCTTCATTGCAACCCTCCTCTCTCTACGTGCCACTGCCTGAATAAAAAGGAGAGGTATTTTGGTACGTTATTCTCTCCTCCACTCTCCTCTCCTCTCCTCTCCCCATCAGGTCATCCTTCTCTCCAGTGGCGGAGGCAAAAGAGGATGTGTGAAGCCGGGCAGACGCGCAGACACACAAATGTATTCTAAGCATTTAGTACTTTGGATGAATCGAGTTTTAATTTAATCATCTGATCAAACACTAATTAGCATAATCACTTGTGGGTACGGATGGGCTAGCGAGAGAGACAGAGTGAGCAGAACATACAGTAATAGACCTCATCCTGGCAACCGTCTGTGTGGACAATTAGCAACATGAAAACAGCTACATGCTTCCAGGGACTCGTGCAGGCCTCTATCCAAATTGCTGGCCTTTTTTTAGAAACAATAACAGCAATAACAGCACTGTGTCTGGAAAAATTATCTATTCGCTGGTGGACGATCCCACATTCAAAGTGGTGCGTGCCAGACTCTGCGCCCTCTTATTTGCTCTTGGACAAGATGGCTTACTGCAGCATCACACCTTAGTCTGAGCAGAGGAGGTCGGGGGAATTCTAGGAATACCACAAAGTGCTAGGATTATTGACAATGCACTCAGTCTCACACCAGGCCAGGGGATCGATGAGTGGCTGGAAGGACATAAATCAGACTCCTGTGGCTCCATTCCATGTCACAACCTAGCACACTCCCACCCAGCTCACCAATTAAACACACACAGCCTTATAACCCTGCGTCCACACATTCACAGAAGAACACACCCTCTGAAATTTACATACCTAACACATATTTGTCCTTACGTGTGCATCTAAACACACACACACACACACAATGATGCGCTTTCTCACACCTTACCTCAACTCCAACAAGATGACAGCGCTTTAAAAATGGCCGGCTAAAAATAGCCGCCACTAACTTGGTCTTAAATCTTAGCATCTGTGCCAGGTTTAAAAATAAAGAGCAGTGTCGAGAAACCAAGCTGGACCCATTTGTCTTTCTGTCACTCTGTCTATCCACCCCTGCTTTCTCTGTTATCCCTTAGCCTACTTTAATATTTGGACTATGAAGCATCTATGTGGCGAAATAGCTCCCGACAATGCACTCATGAATGATCTCACTGAGAAACAGGGTCGTAATGAGAGAAGCCCGCAATTAGGCTGAGCGTCCATGAAAACGAGAGCGTGCTGAGCTCTGATGAGAGGCAGAGAGGCGTTAGTGATCCACAATACATCAGGCGCGAGCGTCACGCGCGGGCCGGAGAGGCGGGGATCAATTCAGCCCTGGGCCTTCGTCTGTGTGGAGTCCAAAGTATGGTATGTGGAGGACTGGATTAAGAAGCAGTATTTATGAGGCCCGGAGTGAATGTTTGTCTTGTTGGGTGATTGATTGCAAAAGTCAACGCACCTCCACCACCTGTCCCCCGCTGTGAACTAAAGCTATATACAATGACGGGACACTGCATGGACAAAAGATGCTTATGCTCCCGGACAAATACGCAAATATTTGTCGATTAAAATATACATGTGCAGAATTGTCTCAATAGTTTTAGGGACATAGAAAAATTACTATTAAAAACATACTTACTAAAGGAACATTGACAGACACACTACAAAATGTCTCCATTATGATTGAATACTAATGCAGATGGCATGTATAGGGCATATTGCACAAATTTTGTTCTAAATGCTTTCTTTAAGGTCTATGTCAAAACATTTGCAATGTGAAAAAAAGGTCTGATTGACTGATTCGCTACCTGCTGCTGCACCGCTTGTGCACACGGAGTGAAAACAGACCTGGTATTGTGTCTACTCTGCTCTAATGCGAACCAGTGGCTGTTGACGTGACGACGTTGCAGAACTAAACCACTAATGGAAACACCTTTAGTTGGTCTGACTGGATGCACCTCTGCAGGCATGAACCTTGTGTTCGACAAAAATTGCAAAAAGCTGAATGTGTCATATTTCATGTAGAAAACTATACACAAATATTGCTGATACTCTTGGTTGCTACCATGTGTTTTGAAACTACATAAAAAATTGGCCTGTGGCTCATGCATACAGGTGTTTTCACTTAAAGGCTAATTAGACCTCATCATCAGACTCTGTGGCAGGTGCGTTAAAGATATGACCAAATCATGCTGCGCATATTTTACGGCTCTACAACTGTGTATTGTACCAAATACGAAGGTTTGAGTGCATTTGACTCAAATTTAGTCTGCCGTTTGGATAAAGCGGAGCTCAGAGATTTCGGTGACTGTATTGCAGATTATTTGTAATTTGTGAATTAAGATCTCTTGGATCTGCAGGAGGGATTTGTTAAATTCTAAATTCTCCCTGGTAAATGTGTGTTTTTTGAAGCTAAATCAAGGTAAAAGCACTCCTGCGCTGGGGTGTTACAGTGCTGCTATCTTGATTTAGTCTGTTTTAAACTGTCAAATAAAGCTTTTATACCAGTTCCTGCACTACAGTACCCATGCAGTGCAGCACGGTAATATAACATGTCACTTTGACAGGTGCTGAGTGAATTAAAAACATCCTTTCTACTGAGAACCTTGTCTAAGAGGGAAACCCCCGCCAGATGTACTACAACCTCACTTTGCACGCATGATCAAACACCTACATCTGGGTGCTGAGGGCTTTTCTCCTCTTCCCTGCAGATGCTAAATGATATCGTTAACATTTTAATGCAAGAGACATTTACACGCGGGCTTGTGCAATTACACCTCTGATTCAGTGGAATCCAGACAGACACTGTGTGATCGGTAATTAGATTTTACATTGGGTGAAACAGCGTACACACACACACGCACACACACACACACACACCAACACACACACGCACACACATATGCATGCAGTCGCCGAAGCTAGCTCCTAATTAGAGAGCTAGACAGGCTCGAGGAGGTAGGGTACAGTAGAGTAACCCTCATTATGCAGCTAGTATGTATGAACTCGGGGATATCTATGATCACACATCAGGGCCTCCATTACCAAACATTAGCAGCGTTTTCGACGCAGAATTCAGACTACAACTTAACAAACTGTCTCACAGGACACGCGGAGCAACGCTGAGCAAAGAGTTAAGTGGGTTTGTAAGCCGAATTTAGTCCATTAGATATTCATATCAGAGTAAGGCTGCATGAAATGATCTTTCACTTGACTATATGCTACGTGTTTTCACGGTGTAATTTAATCTCACTAGCCGCCGCACCACTTCTGCAACCAAACCCTAATTGGTCATTAGTAAACAGACTAACAGCTGTAAAAGGCTCTGTAAGCCTGATCAGGTTTCAAGTGCTCACTCCATCGCTCCAGAGCCTCTGTGCGCAGCCACCGGGGGGACACTCGTCGTTGGACATCTTTAACCAGACACAGATAGATCTGTGCGCATGCTGAGAGGAACATCTCACATCTCCAGCAAATTAGGCTCTCATCAGTGCGCTGCCTTCATTGCCCCCATTTAGATTTATTGCCATACAAACGCCGATTTCCCACCTTCGACTCGCAGCCAAGTCCAGGCCAATCTTTCTATCCACACAAAGTCCCTGTTGCATTTTCATCCAGCTTTCCAGGTTGCTTATAATGTGGGGTCATGTAAAATTGGCAGGCTAACTGATGTTGGCAGCTATGTAGTACTGTACTCTAAGACACACTGGGCGAGATTCTCTGGAAGAGGTCTCTGCCCTGAGAAAGGTCGCTGCTAATTGAGATCAAAATTTGATTGCATGATCTCCTGACCTCTGCGTTAACATTCATTTATTGAACACATGTGAGATAAGTCTCTTTAAGACATGGGCATCAGGTTAACCTGCATGTCGACAAATCGCTGCAGTGTTTATGAGGACTGTGCGAGGAGGCTTGTCTCATTATATCTTTGCAATGAGAATTTGAATAGGTCAGTTTGAGCTTGCTGTGGTTTTGCCTAGAGGCAGCTTTCAGGGAGAGATATTTAATATGTTCCCTATCTAGTGGTGATTCCACTCTGATAGACACAGGAAATAGCAAAAGCATGAGCTCTAAAATCAAATGCATGAAATAAATGTGCCTTTTGGCCAACATTTAAAGTGTCAGATTTTTTTGACTGAAATATGATTGAACAGAATCAGTAGTAGGCTGCAGCTGCCTCTCTGCTTAATACCCATGGACCATTGACAAATTGCTACAATCTCCATAATGAAGACAATTTTATGAGATATTCATAAGTGCAGATATTTCGTTACTGACTGAGACCAGTTCATAAAGCTGATATGAGTGCAGGGAATGGCACAGCTAAGTGAGTGGAGGCTCACTGCATTGTTCTGTCAGTCACTCGATTACCATTTTAGCACCTATGGGCTCATTAAGGTGTCAGGTTGAAGTCAAGACCCTCATCAAGCACATCCAGATCACAAAAACTCTCACTTTTCCTGCCCAAAATCATCCACTGTTGTCTACATGCCTCACTATTTATAGTGTGTGTCTGCCATTTTGTAGTGTTGTCCAAATTCTCCAGTGGGACTTATTACCCCCCTATACGGTGAACAGGAAATCGCATATTGCACCATAAGCAATGGTCACTTACCAAATGACAGCTACCATCATGCATTGTGCATGAAGTGAACATTGTGTGATATTTTTGACAGGCAGACAATAACACACCATATAGTTGTAGACACAGAATTCCCTATATAATGAGTGAGTGAACGATTTTGGACCCAGCCGCCGACACCCATTAAGGAGGTTACCATAGAGACAGGCCAGTAAGCATGTGATAGGCCTAACCCTGAAACAGCAAGAACTGTCTGGAATCCAATCGCTGTGCTTGCTTCTATCTACAAGGTCATTCATTCATTCTGACAACGCCTGCTCAGCCGATGAACACCTCATTTTCATGATAATCAACAAAACATTCAACCACAGAGGACAAAATTGAACAGTTAGCTCCCGTACCACGACGGGCAGATCGAATAAGATGACAATGCTAATACGACGTTATAAAAAACCCCTTCGGAAAAAAAATGCAATTGCGGTGCAAATGAGGAACAAAACACTATAACGTCTGCAATCAACACTGCCTATTGCTTAATCCCTATCAGCAGCTTGCCACAGGCCTCCTCAATAATCCCTTGTGCAATAAACGGACACAATCTTGCATGTCAGTTGATCTAATGTCAGAGTCAGATGATTATGATTAATGAGGATTCCTTATTGTTCCTTTATGAGTTTCAGCAGGAGCCGGGCTGAAGGAGATACCATTTTATACGGGGTTGAATGTCAATAAACTGTGCCGACCGAGGGTTGCCTCGGCATCGAAAAAAGAGACGACACAGAAACAAAAATCCATTTCGAAGCCTTATTTTATCATCTGGGCCAGAAGGGAAAAATCCATTTTGTGGACAAACCATATCAGCATTGTGGGTGCACCGTATCAAATCACTATACCCCTCCATGTGCTAAAACGCATTCATACCTCTAAATCCTCACTTCCACAATTTTTGCATTGTGATTTCATATTGCTTTGGCCCGTCATCACAAACGTGACCGATCACAGGTTTGATTTTGTTTTTTCTGTGCTGATTTTGTGTTTAAACCAAACCCCATCTTGTCATCCCCATGTACATGTTACCATTTTCTTTCCTTATTCTTCGCCTTATTCTTCGCCTTATTCTTCGGCTTCCCTTTTTTTCTTCTCCTGTCCCTCTCTTCCTGCACACCCAGTCAGCTCTAATCCCTCCCTGTACAAGGGACTCTGGCCAATAAGTGAAAGTAATAAACTGTATCAATTTTCTGCTATTGATTATAGATATATATGAGCACGGAAATACCCATGCACCCACTTTGAGCGTCAACTGTGCACGGACACACACGCAGTACCACATGCAGCACAACCAAATCTGTGCGTTTGAATACAGTATTTGAATGGAGAATGGAAATGAATGGAAATGCGTTTCACATTTTTTCCCAGGCATTTGTGAACCACCTTTGCTCTCTATAAGGGCATTTCTAAAACACATGACCTCTGTGGAATCTGTCGCGTCAACATTGCACTTTTTTAAAAACGACTGACGGATATAAAGTCTTTTCTCTCTGCGATCGACATTTCAACATCAGCATCAACACATAGCCGACATCGCATCATTCATCCCATTGGCTGTAGAGATGTTGCAAACATTCAGAGCCGTGAATATAATTGAGGATTTTACTTCAAATAGGTGTCAATGAAACCTGACACTTGAATGTTCATATCATTTGACTATTTTATGCATTAGATTCATTTAGGCTACTTTGAACTTGAAGAATAGGCTCCTTGTGGGGGAGGGGGGAAGGGGTTAAACCAAATGTCCATTAAATCAAATACGTCACTTATTACTAAGGGCCACATTGGAAACAAGGTTGTAACAGAATAAGTATCAATAGGGATTCAATAAAAACAGAAATGCAAATAGAACTTGAATATAAACGTTAATATGTAAAATACAAATAATCCAAAGCAATTGATTAAAGAGGCCCACTCAAACAGAATGGATCATCTTTGTTTGATTTGGCTGTGAGTGGGTGTGTGTTTAAGGCCAGGGATGTGTCTTTTAATGGCAGCAGGAGAGCCTGAAGGATTTAAAACGCAATTCATGCCTCGCCCTGTGTCTGTCCCTCTATCAAGGGTGTCAAAGCCTTTTGACAACCATATAAAATCCATTTCATGTGGGACACAGGTGACCTCCGTCCTCCCTCTCCAGTCACTTAGCTGTCTTATCAGTGATTTGTCTTCAGTAATAGGTAATGAGCACGGGTGGGGGGTGAGGGTAGGGGGGTTAGGGGGGAGAGAGAGAAAAGAAGATGAGTAGGTGAAACTTACCATTTAAGATGCACTGGAAAAAGATAAAAGCCAATATCCACATGCCCTGCTCCGTTCAATCCCCCCTAGCTATGCTTCCTCTTCTCCCGGCGACCGGTGCCTCCTCCCTGGGTTTCTCTGCTGTGCGCTTTGGGTACTAATGTCAAACATTTGCCACAGTCTTGAAGCAAACCAGTCAAAGGATCTATACTTTTAATATCACCTTCCTTAGTTGTTCGGAGACTTTGCCTCTTCCTCTGCGCTCTGTCTCTGCGCTTGGAACATAAATGAGCCTGTGTGTAAGTGTGTGTGTGTGTGTGTGTGTGTGTGTGTATGTGTGTATGTGTGTGTGTGTGATTGTCTTGGGGGAGCGCTGTGCTCACACACACACTCTCCTCCTCTGCTCCGCGCCTTTGCTGCTTCTCCCTGTTATTCACAAGGATGCTGAAGGGGTGAAGCCCAGGTGTGTGTGATGCTGAGTCAGAGTCGAGTGTTAGCAGATCCCTGAAATATATTTAGAAAAAAAAGCCAATGCCCGAAACTGGATAAACTAAACAAAAAAGAAACCCCGATATCCTAAAAACAAAACTGTCTGCCGGATCATCCTGGTGGGAAGATTGCAGTTTTAGAAAATTAAAAGATTGAAAGTAGCAAAGAGGCAAATCAGGGGAAGAAGATGGTAGAAGAAGAACGAAAAGAGAATTTGTTTCAGAGACTCCAAAGTCAGATCATCTTCATCGCCTCTGTGCGTCCAGCAAGAGGCGAGCAAGCGCATCTTCCCCCGCTGCCGCTGTGTAATCGCGCCACACTGCCTGTGTGAGCATTACACAGAATAACCCCTCTCCCCTGCCCCTGCAGACGCTCTAATTCCTCATTGCCTTAAAGGAGCAGAGGCGGTTACCGGTCGGTCCTGAGGGCAACGTGCCGCTGGAAGGTGAAACGCAGAGCTACGAGGGCTCAGCATTTGCATTAAGGAAATGAGCTGCACCTGACGCACCGAGGCGCCCTATGGAGATGATTTTACGCACGGTGATAGAGGCTCAGACCGAAAGCACGGTTAGCTTCCTCATCTCCGGTGTGCGTGCAGGTACCCTCAGCATACGGTATATTATGCAAGACTCGCTACGAATGTGTCCGAGGGGACATTTCACACACACACACACACACACATAGGGACATAGGGAGAGCAGTGGATGAGATCTACAAGGGCATCCAATGACGTCTTCATTTGACTACTTCAAAGTAAAACATGTAGTTGTTGTTGTTATTTTGTCTTGCAGCGTTTGATGTCATGACGCTGCTAAGCTGACTGAAGTGACTCTATAATTGTGTCAAATTAAAAAGAAAATGTCAGTGGCTACAGTGACTAGAGGGTTAAACTAAAGCATCCCCCACCCAAAGGCGCTCACACACACACACACACACACACACACACACACACACACACTCCACACACACACATTCCATACAGGCTCCCTCAACCCCACAATCCACCCACCAACACCAAGCACCCCTCCATTTTAATGTCTGCCTTGAAGTCAAGGGTGTAGCAGTGGTGCTGTGGGAGCCTGTGGGCCTGTCCACAGCACAGCCTGCATCTCTGTCTGTATCCAGCATGACACATTCAACTGGAATATACTGATTGTGTACCACAACACACTCATTTCTGATCTCATAACAAAGTATTTAATTGACTAAATCTGTAATATGCAGGGAAGTGTTTGGCTATAGGATACTGACAGGGCACTGTGATCACATCAGCTATGCCCCTAAATTATTAGTCATATTCATATTCATAGTCATATTAATTCTCATTCTGACTATATCTGTGTTTCTGTGTTTCTGTAGCAGGACTTGATCTTGTTCCTGGATCAGTGCGGGCTCGGTGTGTTTGCATTTGGTTCCTCCGACAGTCTGCCCATGTTCCTGCTGTCCAGTCATCCTGTGTGTTTGTCTACCGCATGTGTCCACCTGTCTTACTGCCTGCCTGCTTCCCTTCCTGCAATGAAGCAAACAGGAACACTGCACTGCATTGCTGAACTCAGTACCAGAATGCATTCTTAGTGTCAGACTGCGTTAAAATAGTCTGCATTAAAACATTACGTGGTTGTTTCTTTTTGAACTGTGTAGATAAACATAAATAAAATCGTAGTTTTGAAACAGATATTAATATTTAATAATTAACTGTTTTTTCGCCCGAGCCATGAGACAATATGAGAAGGTCTCTGCAATGCTTAGATCCAGGGTGCATTTTGGTTGTCTAGGAAGTTCATTAGCAGCAGTAAACAGCTATGACCATTTAAGTCTGACGATGAAAGTATCGATCCTGTTTTTCCAGTTTGTGTGTGTGTGTGTGTGTGTGTGTGTGTGTGTGTGTGTGTGTGTGTGTGTGTGTGTGTGTGTGTGTGTGTGTGTGTGTGTGTGTGATGACAAAGAAGCCAAAGCCTAATCCATGCCCTGTAGGTTATCCTCACTATAATAATTTGCCTTAGTTTATCCTTCAGCCACATTAAATGGTAGAAGATAATGTATTGTTACTGAAGCTGAAACAGTTCAGGACAGGACAGAAAAACATCTCCCTCTTTGGATCCAAGGGCCTGGAAGAAGCCATCACTGGAATTAGAACATGCAATCTGACATTTAGCAAGAATAAATACACCACTGGTATATTCAAGCTCTGTAAAGAGTTATATGAGAACCTGACTTTAAAAAGATAAATGGAACAGAATATAAAAGCAAATGAAAAACTGTTAGATTTGTTATGCTAATGGAAAATATCACCAAACTGCACGGAGCAAAAAAGAGAAGAAACTTGCTTGCACCACAAGTTCACCCAGAGTTAAATAGAAAAAAAAGTCAGACGACAGTGGCAGCACCCAGGATGCCATTAGCAGGAGGCTTCACACTGTGTATACAGTGTGTATGCAGTACACATCCCACTGTAAACACACCTCGCCCAGCAAAGCACAGTTTCACAATGTCTGATAGCAAACAAACACAGGTTAACATCAACACTGACCACATCACCTGCAGGTTTGTCAGATAAAAATCTATAATATCCAGCTAAGCAAGGTTGTGATGTTATAGAGGAGGAAGAATCAATACATAACCTGAATGATGAGCTGCATGTATGACTCATGTTTGAGCCTTATATAGTTTCTAATGTTCCGTCAGAGGGGGTTCAAATGTATTTTCACTTTTCATCATAATTAGGGAAATTACTGCCGCCTTCACCTGTGTATTCAGAAATATCTCAGTCTGTGAGGGAGGCAAACATCAAGACTACAGCAGGAAATAGTAGAAAAGGTTTAGAAGTAATTTGGTTGAAACAAAGATCAAATGTAGCTGAGCAGGGTGATGCGTACGGATCAGATGTTCCTGTGGCTTTGAGCAGGCATTTCCGTCCGTATGGAGAACAGGTGCTGGTGTTTTTCACTCACTCCCACCAGGCAGACAGCTGAACAACAATTGGACAGGCTTACTTGTGATGTGAAAGACAATATGTTGAATTGCTCTTTGACCTTGTGACCAGTGAAGTGAGGCACACAACAGTAACCCCTAATATACAGCCAGTATGATGATGTGGTACAGGCATGTCTGTTTTCTAAATCCCCAAAACTGCTAGTAGTATGCAGATAGTTGATAGATTACATTATTTTTACGCACCTATTGAACTTAAAGCTGAAACTAAAGTGTACTTTTATCATTTCATCCATCTAGTGACGTGTGGTGCAACACTAACGCTGTGTTGATTGGTTTCACTGTGTCCCTTATTAAATATGAATAATGCATATCAAACTATATCAACAAAGTCAGTCACTTTTTCTTCATTAGTGTTTTGAATCTGACCAGAGTGGATTTTTGGTGGGGGGGATGGAGTTAAGTGTGGGGGTGGGGCATGGGGGATAGTTCATTTTCACCCCCCAGCATGATGCCTAAACAGTGCTAAGTGAATGTGACAATGAGGCCCCTGGGCCACTGCAGACAGTCTTGGTCCTTGCTGTGTGGCAATGCATGTGTGCAAGAGTGTGTTTGTGTTTGTGTACGCGTGAGTGCACGTGCATGTGTGGGTGTGTGTGTGTGGGTGTGTGTGTTCGCTTCCGTGCTTGTGTGTGGTTACAACGGACATTGGGAGAGTGCATATCACGAGCATTGCACATCCAAGGTCATCACTTTCCAAAGTGTAATACTCATATTGACATGGGATCTGTGCTTATTATGCTTTATTTTCTCCCGGCGTTATCACTGATGATAAAGGATATTCACAGTCCTCGTAGTAGTAATATTTTATTGATCCTATACAGAGATGCTATGCACTGAATATTGAATGTTGTCTGCAGTGTCAAATCATTCTATATGAAAGGCTGACAATATCTGTAATTGAATATTCAGAATAATAAGAACAACCTTATTTCCCACAGGGATTCAGGTTAAAGTTGGGGGTCATTCATAAAACACAGCAGCAGATATATCTGTTCTGTAAGGGCAAACGCTTCTCAGTCATGCTCCTTGATTCATATACAGCTGGAAACAGCCTTGTTCGCCTTGAAATAGGTGTTAAAATTGCATCTTTACGTTTGCATGTCAGATAATCACAAATGAATTTTAGACCTGTTTCAGTGTGATAAGCCCACTCAGTTGATTAAACTGAAAGTTTTCATCTGACCTTCAGGACATTCTGGTGACGCTGTGCCTCTTCCTCAAGCATCAGCCTCTAGGCTCTGTGTCTCTCTCTTACACACACACACACCGCACATGCACACTCTACATAAACATTGTACGTTATTAAATGTTTGACTGCACTGGTTTACATAATAAAAGACATAAAAGTACCACTTAGACCAAATGTTGATTTAAAGGGGATATGATAAAGAGTTTTCCAGTTGCCATGCCAATAACAGCATAAACTACATGTGTGATTAATTGATACCATATCACAATACTTCATTCTTGCTAATAACTATTGTCTTCCAAAAGAAAACCAAAAAAAGGCGCTTTGGTCCTTCAATTGTGTCTCTTCGTCTATCCAACACCTTCGCCTCTGCTAGCACACACATCGCACAAATGTCCATACACACACGTCCCCCACCACCCTCTGGATCCCTCTGGCTGACCCTGTCCCTGGCGTGTGTGTGCAGTCAGGCCCGGTAATCCCTTGGGATGGGGCCTCCTGTTTTGACAAGTCCTGTGAAGCCTAGTGTCTCTTACAACAAAACACAGACTGGCCTATCATCAGCAAAATGTCAGCCCTTGGCCTGCTCCTTACTCACCCAAAGGAGGATCAGGTTACCTTACACTATGTGACCCATTAACTCAGAATAGAAACATTCTCAGCACCGGTATAATGATCCCCTTTGTTTGCTAAGACAATGACGTTGATAAGAGACAAGCGGCACCCGTGGCTCCTGATAGAAGAGTGTATAAGGTTACAGTGTGCCAGGACAAGAGTGATGTGATGGTCAGGGTACTCTATACCTACTACTGCTCCCACAGGGGCTCAAACACTCTTGGGTCAGTCAGCATTAAGACACATGTATGCTATATGTATGAGTTTGAGAGGGCTAAGGATGAAATACTGTAGAGGGCAGGATATGTGCATCTGTGTGTGTCAGTGAGGAGTGTTAAGGACATATATGGACAGGGTGATTGGTCTGAGTATCACTGGAGGGCCACCCATGGTAGCATAGGATGAGATGGATGAAAACATGTTAGTATGGTATATGATTTGAATTTCGTCATTGCTGTATTGTTGGAAATTATCTTATTAGTTCTTCGACTCAGATTTTTTTATATTAAAGGAATATCCTGCCTTCATTTTGGATTTAAGATGTCTGATCTTCTTCTATAAATCCAAAAATAATGCCACTTTGTAGTCACAGCCTCATGCAATTGACAATGGTTAAACAAATAATAGGAGGATTTAAAAGATGTTCAAAATGTTCCTGTAATTATTCAGATTTCCAGGATATTTGATTTAACCTTTAAGACTCCAAATCCTCACTCTGCCAGAATGGACTGCGGAACATGCACCATAATAACCTTTTTTCCCATTTCTTTCTCTCTCATTTCACGATTCCAACCAACAACCCAGCCTGCTACAGCAACCCCAGCCAGTTTCCCATTGGTTAGCCCCAAGGCACAGAGGAGCATATCTGTAGCCAACCTTGACGTGCTAAACTAGGACGCTGAAGGGGACAGAAATGGGAGGAGAGAGAGAAAAGGAAGGGGAGCAAGCCGGAGCAAAGGAGTGCTGGGGGAGTGGCAAAAATAAGGAAGTAAGGATGGAGGATGGAGTGTTGATAGAAAAGGGGGATACAAAAAGAAGACATGGAGAGGGATGGGAACGAAAGGTGGCGGAGTGTATGTAAGAGGAGGGAGAGAACGGGGTGCATTTTGGTGATTTGTACGCTGGCTGCATATGTGCCTGGTCTCCATCTCTATTCTCTGCTTGAAAACTGGAAAAATCAATACACCCACAGTGTGGTGTATCCCCACATGAACTGGATCATTAAAAATATATAATCAAACACCACACCCTCATTTTTCATCACTGTTACCATCATCACATATCTGGCCCGGGCGTGAGTATTGGTATAGCACCAACACGGCTGTAACAATGTAATATCCCAATCATCGGCCTTGTAATTATTGTAGAGGCTCAGTTAATCGCCCAGTTAAAGTCGTCTTTCAGCCTTGACTCGGAACAGCACATGGAGACAGGCTGCTTGTTAACAAATGCACACAGCAGAACTGAAGCAGTGCTGTTGTAATAAGAATATCTGACTTCTCAGCTTCACAACTCAATCCAACTCAGGGTCGCAGTGTTGCCTAGTAACGATGGCACACTACTGACCTTATCTATGTGGTCATAAAAATGTATGAAGAAGCCCCCCCCTCCTTCGAACCTCTTCCCCTCCTGCCTCAGTCCTTCCTACAAACACACTCCCACCCTCACACTCCTTATCTCCCCCTCTCTGACTAGCATCCAGCCAGAGGGCGAGCACCCCCACACACTCTGCTACCCCTAAGCTCTGTGGTGGGTGTTATCTGCCCGGGAGCTCCCCTCTCTTTTATTATGGAGGGGGTCAGAAAATACATTCACACTTCAGCCTTTTGCAAAAAAACACAGTGCACTTATGCACATTTTATGTGCACAATGGTGCACACGAACACAACAGATACAGCACTGGTGGGCGGGTAGTGGTTGGAAGGATGCAGATTGCACGCTATGAAACTGATAGATAGCTGTAAGCACAGAGGGACACAGTCAAGCGCAAAGGAGACTCAATACCACACTGCAAGGTGAGTCGGTACAGCAGCATCCCTGAGAATATTACATCAGAGTGAAATTTCTGCTCTGCCTGAGTGTGAGAAGATGTGCTGTTTATTTAAGACAACAACAGAAATACAGTAGCTTAACATTTGCACTGATGTGCACCAATATGCTGTATATTTGAAGCATGAAAGTTGACAAGTTGACAATCCACCCATGATCCCTAACAGCCAAGTTCAGCTGTTCTAATTGGCACCTTGGAGATGCCCATCTTAATGAGGAAACAACCTCCAGGTGTTGCACCTGATATGCCCTTTGGGAATCAGGGGGAGTGGGACAGCCAACAGTATACACACACACACACACACACACACACACACATCTACACTCCATCTGCCATCTCAACAATTAACATCATCAGCCCATAATATGTCAGGTTTATCCCTATGAAACCAAAGCTAAAAAGCTAGAATCTCCAACTTGCTTCCCTTTTGACTCATTCAGACTCACAGCCAGTACAATCGGTGCAAAAACAAATCTGTATCATCTATTAGATAAGGAGTTCAATTTCTATTTACTACACAAATAAACAATAATATGTTGTATCACAGGTACAAGAGCCAGTGGATGAGTTCAGATGGATTTTGTTGTCATGGGCATGTAGAGTGCATAAGTAAAAGAAACACTGTATTGAGTCGATCCTTCTACAGAACAATACCTGAGCAGTGCAGACGAGCACCATCTCAGAGACGAGGATAGCCACAATCAGCCTTTGCTCTCGTGCCCACTGCTACACCAACATCTGCTCGGTGGCACTCAACACATCAGGTGGGATCAGTGGCATCTGAGCAAACACAGATGGTGTGTGTGTGTGTTTATGTTTGCATACAGTATATGTGTGTGTGTGTAGTTTTAACTTTGGCAACTGGTGAGTCTTGAGGCGAGAAACAGGAGGGTGGCAGAGTTCCTGACACCCACTGCGGCCTGTTTAGACGCTCGCCTCTATGACTAATCTACGTGTCACAAATGCTTTTACTACGAATGAACAAACAGATACAGATACACTGCTGAGAGGCAACACTACCACCACGAGGGGGGAGTATAAGTGTGAATAGCCTTGTGAGACTAGCATGAGCCATCCTTAGTCATACTCCCGCCTTTCTAAGAAGTGAAAGATGTACAGTTCCAAGTAATTGATCTAAAAAAAGCTGTCTTTTATATGGCTGGATACATACGGTGAGTTACCATTGTATGACTGCTGATGTTCCAGTCGCCCTGCACACACCTGTTGTCTGGCTGGGCCCTCTTATCTCATGCAGGCTCTCCTCATTTGGGCTGCTCTCCTGCAGCAGCAGCTGTGAATATGTACATCTTGTTAGGGAGTTGACAGTTCTGGCAGAGGGAGACACACAGAAGTAGCTTGTTACAAAGAACAGAATAACAATATGTCACTCGATGCTGCGTGAGGCTCGAGAACGAAATGAAACAAAAGTACAAAATAAGCAAGAGATTTTCTTTAATATATCTCAATTGAAATAAATGAATAAAGAATACTCCATCATTTCACTGTAAATATTTGAATGCACTCAACAAAAGCTAATTGACCTTGACCACTGTGCTAATAACATAAAATGCTAGACTGGATATCAAAATGAGATTTGCCTCTGAAACATGTGGGACCCTAATCATAATGACCTCATTTGCTGCTCATCCAGCTCTGTTATGCCTGCGCTGTAATTACGCCGCACCTAATATCACAGGGAAATGCTAACAGATTCAACAAATCTTAGATAAGCATTACAGACATGCAGTGATTGTGTTGTCTGTGGGGCTGCTTATCACAGCTCTGCGTGATGCCAGACCCCAGAGCCCAGGCTATAATAATGCCCCCCATCCAAGACTTCATTGCTACAGCACTGACTGTTTGTTTGAATTAAAAAATCTCATTTTTTTACAAGTAAAAGACAGATTTCCCCAGGATGTGCACGCTGGAGATGCAGCAGAAAAGGTCCAAAGAGGATTGTGACTCATTGCAATTTTCTATTTTCTGTTGACTCACTTCAGTCTCAGCAGCTAAATGGCAGCACAGATAATTGCAGATCATTTTTAAGGATGGAAACCGAGAAAAAAACAAGATGGAAACCTCTTTTCCTTTATAATGTCTATACACTGTATTGCAGCGATGACAGATATTGGATTGGGTGGTAGAAACACTGAGAACTCATTTGTCACCTTCAAATTAAGCTCACACTGCTGGTGCTGAATTATATCAGCTCTCATTATGTCATTAGGTCTAATCCACAAATATCATAGTGACTGACACCAATTCAGCTTAATCATTTGGAGGTTGCATCTGTGATTATGTGGACATGTGGGAGTCTCTCTCTCTCTCTCTCTCTCTCTCTCTCTCTCTATCTCTCTCTCTCTCTCTCTCTCCCCCCCCCCCCCCCCCTCTGTCTTTTACAGTAATGGTGTAGAGCGCCACATGGTGGCCAGCAGTGGAATTACAGAAGAAGCTGCATGACCACAGTAAGATTTAATGAAGTAAATGCAGTGCAGAGAAAAGATTCACTTCAGGCCTTATGATCAGCTACTGGATTCAAAGTGTTTCATAGGCAATACTGCTTAAATAATGCATTCCTGTTTCCACCTGCTTTTTTTCATCCTCAGTCACACGGAAGACAAACCAGAATTGTGCTTAAAGGGTTCATTCACAAGACCCAGTGCATGACACACCATGTGCTTCAAAGATGCATTTTTGTGGTCACGGTCTTTTTTTTCAACATTATTGGGGTTATTGTAACTATAATGATTAACTTCAATGGGAGAAGGAGACAGGGAGGGAGAGGAGGGGTGAACATGTGACACTAACTCTGAATGTTGTCATGGAACTCATGAGGGATTCGTAGAAAGACAGTGGTTGTCTCTGTGTGAACTGAGCAGCATGGATAAGGCCTGTGACATTGATCTCCCCTCTACCCCAGAGACCTTCCTGCTTGAAAGCACAAGAAACACATGAAGAAGAAAATCTTCACAAAGTTTGGATATATCTTGCACGAAATGCACGAAGTCTTCGCACAATTTATTCAATAGCTTTTATTCCCCTCCACATTGTTGTCTCCAGTACAACTGAATCGTTAAATTGATCAGAAGTTAGAGCTCAGGGTATGGAGGATCACTATTCAGTATCTGTTAATAAAAACTAAAAGCACAACTAAAATACCTTTGAGTGATCCTACAGGAAGTAGTAGCATTCCTCTCACTACTATAAATTGGTAATGCAAATTAAAAAAATACAATTGAAATACAATAGATGAATTGAAAAGCACCAAATGTTTCTGGCAAGTTTTGGGGTGTTTGGAGTATTAGTAGACATATTTTCAGTTCATCCCTAGCTCTTTAATCATTCTTAATTTCATATGTCACTATTTTTATTCATGTATCAATGTTCTATCTAAGCCTTTAACTTTTGTTAGTATTTCGTGGTTTTAAAATATTGATTCCGCGTGTGTTCTATTTTTAAGTTAATAACAGGAAGTTGTACTCAGTGACTATCACCCGTGTTCCGACAAGCAGGCGGGCAGTCTGGAAGTCTGTAGCCAATACGGAAGAACACGCACCGACATCAGGGAAGCAAAGACATCTCATGAATATTCTTAGTTTGTGCATTTTGGGGGTTATGTTATGTTTAGGGGTGCGATAAAGATTATGGAGACCGAACTTTAAACTATACGACCACATTTGCACAAACCCGAGAAAGAAGTACACATCACCTGACGCCGATTGACCAATCACATTCTCTTTTTGTCGCATCACGGGTGGGGAGAAAATAACACAATAGGCCACTTGGTGGGGCGGTAGATTGCTGCAGAAGTTGCGTTATGGGTTGCTGACTGCAGACAAGCGGCGCTTTCTGCGTGTGTCACGGACGTCTAACATGTCAGAATGTTGTTTTGTTTTTGACGAAAGGACCACAAGAGTTTCAACCAAGTTTGTGAACAGTACAGGCGCGTCCATGATGGCAGAGCTGAAAACTTAAGGAGCAAACTTTTTCCTCGCAGCTCTGACTTTAAAAATACGAGCTAACGCCACCATGGCAAACACGGATCCAGTCCCGGTAAAGTTACTGCCACTTGTTTTTAGTTTATGTTTCGGAGTGGCCAACTGTTTTTTCATTTTTCCACTGAAAATATACCAAGGGAAGTACAACGTCTCCTCGGATGTGGGTTTGACTCCTCTGCGGTCGGTGCAGGCATCTGATGGGCTCTCTTTGGCTTCTGACCCCAGCGGGATTGTCAACTTTTTGGACATGATTAATAACTTACAGGGGGACTCTGGAAGAGGATACTACATAGAAATGTCCGTTGGCACTCCTGGTCAAAAGGTGCAGTATCATATACAATGTCTCTGTGCGTTAGTTAGTTTTACAATCACTGTTATATTCCTGTGAAAGTAATAAGTGTCAGTAAGGGTCTCTGATTCAGACAGTTGCATGTGTGTGTGTATCATCTAAGCCTCCTGTGTGAGGATGGGGTGGTTCATCTGCATGGGATCTATGGGAAACACACAAAGTGAGCAGGTTGTGTTTGTTACACCTTAGCCCCAGGCACCAGATAAATACAAGAAATGTGAAAATGACGATATTTAAATGGGGGAAGAAAATATCTGTTTGCTTTACATGACCTCAGGAATGGTTGATGTCAAATACTATTCTGGTTATGCCAAGATTTTGGATTGTTAGTTTGGGATAGAATGTCTGTAGAGTGTGTAGCAGCGAGTCAAGTCTCTAAGCCTGAGGGTCTGAAGGTGCTCACATGCACTCACATGATGCTGCCTGGGAGCTCCACTGTTTCTTAGGAGGCAGCTGACAAGGATTACGAGGTTCTGAAAGTGATGTCTCAGAGTTGTACAAAACAAGGTCTAGTTCACATCACGTTTGATCCTTAACTACTTACGGATGCACAGAATGAGGCCTGTGTCGTTTAATTTCACCATTTTACGCTGATCGTTATGTAAAATGCTTAACCAGATTGTATTAATGATTAAAATGGACTAAGTGGTCCCGGAGGAGTTGGAAAGGGGATTTTTTTCCTCCACTATTAAAAATACATGAAGCTGTAGGGCATTGTAAGTTTAAAGCGAGACTGTGCCATTGTGTTTGTAAGATGTTGCATGTTTAAAAGGAAGCTTAAGCCGCTGGTGAATTAACTCATTACTGGTGTGAACTCCTGTTTTTCGGCCTTTGAAGTTGAAAAAGATCAGAGTTTTTAAAGCCTGTCTGTCGTGTCACCGCTCACCTTCCTGTCCAGTCTCCATATGAATTTACATTATAGAGGGTGATATTAGAGTCACGTGAATGTGATAAACAGAGAGATGTGATTCAGCATTACACCTACTGTAGCAGGCTGGAGGTCATTATCACATTTACACACCCATTAACACTTGGAATATTTACTGTAAAAACTGTTTATTTTCAGTACACATGACAACAGAGTTCACTTCACTTTTGTTCAGATTGCTAAGACGCTGTCAAAGCACCCTGTAAATCAATACTATTGAGTTATACGCTCAATATTGTTATAACTAAATGATGATGTGATTACAGGGCCTCAGTGTTAAATGAGGCACTATTCAAATGAGCCACTAATTGCCGCATCTGTTAGCATGTGGCACAGCTAGGATGCGGTGTCGGCTGGAGAGGCACACATCTGCTAATTGGTACAAACAGGTAGCAGATGCACAGTGCCGCCATGGAGCCACTGCCAATTAGACAGTGAAAGCTCAACTGCAGGCTGCCTCAGCAGCAGGGGGAGAGATTTGCCTGAGGCTCAGCAGCCAAGCCATGGGAGGATAGTGTGACTAGAAAAGATAGAGGGTGTGTGGATAAGGAAATCCCCCTGCCCCCCCACCGTCACCATTAGGCTCCAGTATTTTCCAGCCTGGCCTGTTTGGCCGGTTTAGGACTCATGTGAGTGGACTGATGCCATCTCCGAGGCAGCAGCGGGGTTTTAGATGGCACAGTCACAGCGGCGGGACGAGATCCAGTCCAGTGAGGGGGGGCGGGGGAGTGATAAGCCTGATTTCCACAGACAGGTCTGCTGGGGCTTCCCAGGTCTGACTGTAGCACACGGCTGATACTGGACAGATTGTTCTACAATGACTTCATGCCCACCTTAGTGTGCCAAACAGGACGTTGGCTAGAAAGAAGCCTTTTTAACATCTTTGATTTCTCAGCAGCTACAACAAGACAATGATATAAAGAGTATAAAGTCCTAATTAAACCTGCTTTAGCTGTGTCACATGGAAGGACTAAGACAAACACAACATGAACAACAACAATCAACATTTGGTAGGAAAAAACTAGTTTGGTTTGTTTGTCTTTCACGTAACGTACTTCCTGTCCATCAGGTCTTTCAGAGGATTGTCGGTTTGGCGCAGTTTTTACTGTTTGTACTCGTTGCTGAATCAACTCCATTTAATAGAACGTCATTCAGCCATTTGCAACGAGGTCCCTCCAAAGTAAGGGAGCCACTGTGTGTGTAAACGTTGAGGTATGGGTGCGCTTGTGGACCATCAGGTTCACGACCGACATAACGGTGAGGAATGTCTGCCACAGGGTGTTAACGTGGCCACTGGTCAGTCGTCTAGGTTACACAAGTCTGTTGGCTAATTAGTTCCTGCTCGTTGATTTGATGTCTGGAGACAACATTATCTCAACTACCGCTATCACGCTAGCTCTCTTGGGGCTCGCTGCGCACATGACACACACACACACCAGGAAGGGTTACACAGGGAAACATTCATGAGTCATGTCAAATAGCCACTGGTTATCATTTGTGACTTATGGAACACAGAGGTTGGGAGTCATTGCAGTAGACTGAGCTCACTCTGTAATGAGCCATGTGACATTAGAATGTAAAAAATAAGGCACAACTGGGCTACAAACAACTATACTGATGCTGTAATACTCAGCTGATGCACATTATAGGCCCAAAATAGGGAACATACAGTATGTGTCACAATTGAATGGCTCTGAACTGAGGAATTAAGTGCATCAAAACTTTAGACTTTTTAAAGCGTACTTGCAAAACACACCTAAGTGTTGAAACTGTGAAAGGATGTTCGGCACCAGCGATAACACGATAATGTGGTTTTGTCTGTGCTATCTATCTTTTTGCATCTTACATGTTCTTCCTCATTCTTCCTCTTCTCTATGGTTTCTCACTATGTCACTCCTCTGTCGGTGACATTTGGAGTGAGGTTGGCTTGAGACAGATTTTAATTTTATACGCCCGTTAATGTATACTTTGCCCTTTTGTTTTTCAGCTGAACATCCTGGTGGACACAGGCAGCAGTACCTTTGCCGTGGCGGCGGCTCCACACCCTTTTATTACACACTACTTCAACACTGATCTGTGAGCAGCTCGTGCACTTTATGTAATCCGATAGACAAACCCTTGTAAATGCTGTGCTAATATTGAGTTTCACACCCATGACTCATTTCGCCTGCGTGTGTGTTAGGGTTTAGACGTCTCTTTGTTTAAGTTTTCTCCTCCCCATTACCCACTGACCATCGTGACGGAATTGATTGATGAGTGTATTAGAGATGGGAGAGTGTGTATGGGGGATGCGCCAAACACTTCTGATCTCTGTAAGGGGGGCGCAAAATAAAAAGTTTGGGAACCAGTGGCTTAGACTGTATTGTAGTAAGAATTGATTTACCTGCGTGTAATGTCATTTAAAGTCCCCTTGTTTGACATTTATACTATCCCAATAACTCACTACTCGTTCTAAGTAACACTCATTTAGCTGCACTATGCTGTAAGCCTTTGATAAGTGATTATACTTCACAGTCAGTCATTTACATGCATTTTAAACTTCATTAAATCCTTTTTTAATGACAGGTAAACCATCATCATTAGTTTGAAATCAGCAGAAATTGCCGCTGCTGTAACAAACTCTAGAGAGTGTGATTGAAAATCAAACTAATCAAGCATGTTAACACTGGATTGCGTTACACCCTTCCAGATTAAACAAGTCATGTATATTCAGCCGATGACACAATCCTTCCATGTATGGGGCTTACACGCAGACGTACTAACAACCCTATAGTGTGCATGACATGTAAACTGACTGAGCGTGAAACATAAAGCAGGTCTCTAGTGAGTTTCTATCTTTCCGTTTAGCTCCAGTACTTACATGACATTCGGCCAGAAGGTGAGCGTCAGGTACACGCAGGGCAATTGGGAAGGTGAGCTGGGCACCGACCGCGTCTCCATGCCCATGGGCCCCAACGGGACCTTCAACATTAACATCGCGTCCATCATGTCCTCCGAGGGCTTCTTCCTTCCCGGGGTCAACTGGCAGGGCATCCTGGGACTGGCCTATCCCTCACTGGCCCGGGTAAGACGCACGCTGAAGTCTCTCTCACCAACTTCCTCTGTAACCAAAAGTAACAGTTAAGTAAGAAGCAAAAGGAGAGAAATTGGATACAACCAGCAAATGCAATTACTCAGTTCAGTGTATGATTTCAGCACATTCCCTCTTTTATAAGGTTTATTGATCATCACAGAGCATCGGTGTCAGGGGATAAAAAAGTAGCATCGTAAATTTTCTCCATTTGTTAAATCTCAAAAATAATCTTTCTTTTTCAATGATGAATCCTTTTTCAAACTGATCTGTTTTGCTTTGTCTAGTCGTCGGTACAAATCCAAGTCATCTTCCTCTGAAAACATGACTTTTGGCGACGACAGTGTGACTTCAGCTTAAAGCGGCTCAATGCCTTCACTCTGTCCCTACTGACTACAGGCACCTTTCAATTCAAAATGGCTCTAATGCAAGAGCAGATACACTCACACTGATCACTTTGTGCTGCCTGTGTTCACGTTCAAACTCCCTTCAGGGCTGTTTGTCACAGGAAAACAGGAGCATTTAGTCAAGGAGGACTATAACTCCTTTCTACCAACACAAACACACACAGACAATACACAGCGACTACAATTAGTTACTAGTGATTCATCAATTGTTACGTTTTCTGAATTCATTGTGCTGGATTACTGTGAGAGAGCTTCAGTGACTCTTCCGCCAGCCTGTCAGCAGTTACTTTGCATATTTTAACTGTAACTTTGTCCAGCTGCACAGGCAGGCAGAGCGATTTTAAAGTTGAACATGATGCCAGTTTTGGCCACAAAAGTCTGTCGTAACCAATTTTTACTCCTTTTTTTTCTCTTATATCAGTGTAAAGAATGTCATGGGTTGCAGTGGGTTTGCTAATAAATCATTTAGAAGATTAAATATTGCCTTGTTTGATTAGTTCCTGGATATTTAATAAGGGAAAATGAAACGTAGCAGAATGAGACGTGGTGTGTATTAGCAAATCTATGTCCTGTCCTCCAATCAGCCTGATTCGTCCGTGGAGCCCTTCTTCAACACCGCCGTGCGAGAGATGGGAATCCCTGACATCTTCTCCCTGCAGATGTGTGGCGCTGGACTGGCGGCCAGCAACACAGCGGACCCCGTGGGCGGCAGCCTCGTGAGTAATCTGGAGGCGGCTCAAACCCAAAAATGTCCTTCAGTTTGGTCGGAAGTAATAGGAGGAGGAGGTCTTTGAATCCAGTTTTCTTCTCTCTGGCTTTGGTTTGGAATATTCCCAGATATTTAGTCTGATCCCTGTGTGTCCCTACTTCACAAATTTCAATCGCACAAACTAAACACACCGCCGCCACGCTCCTCGGATGAGACGGGGCTGCTCCAAAGCCAAGTGGAGTTAGTGCCGAGCTAATTAAGCTAAGATGGCACCCCGCTGAGAGCAAGTCTGTTGCTGTTACATGAAGGGTCTTCATGGCTCGCTCGCTGCGTCTCCGTCATGTGACCCATTGATAGAGACAGATGGAGTCTATGACAGGGTGCTTGCTCATGTGTGTGCGTGCGTGTGTGTGTTTATTTAACCATGCTCTGCCAAAATATACATGGATTAACCCTTGATTTGATTTTCACAGTGCTGTTGTGTTTACAGTTAAACCCAATCTCCTCCCCCCCTTTCTTTGTAGATCATGGGAGGGGTGGAGCCCACTCTGTATCGGGGGTCCCTGTGGTACACCCCCATAAAAGAGGAGTGGTATTACCAATTGGAGGTTTTGAAGCTGGAAGTTGGTGACCAGAATCTCAACCTGGATTGCAAAGAGGTAAATGGCTAAACCGTCTAAATACCAACACGGAACCGACACTGTAACAGAGACGGCGCTGGAGCATCAAGCATATCATCCAGTTTGTCTGCTTTAGTGGGAATTTCCTCACGTTGTAGGAGAGAATCGGCGCAATGCTTAATCCCCGTTCCGTCTCTTTCAGTATAACATGGATAAAGCCATAGTTGACAGCGGGACGACACTGCTGCGTCTTCCTGCCAACGTCTTCAACGCCGTGGTTGAAGCCATCACTCGCTCCTCACTGGTACGCTGCACATGATGATGAAACGTATAGTCAGAGGAGAGAAACGCAGGGGAGAATAGCAAGAAACAGAGGGATTTGTGTTCTTTGTTCTTGTCTGTTGTAGTTTTTCACCTATGCACTGCACTTGAAACAGAACCAGAGGTTGATTTGAATATGGAAGCGGCATTTTGAATGAATGTACATACTAAACCCACACTTTGTCTGTGTGTTTGCGTCTTGGCCCGCCGTCTCCTTGATCCAGATCCAGGATTTCTCCTCAGGGTTTTGGGCCGGGACCAAGCTCGCGTGCTGGATGAAGGGAGAGAGTCCATGGAGGTTTTTTCCCAAGCTCTCCATCTACCTAAGGGCCACAAACACCAGCCAGTCCTTCCGCATCACCATCCTCCCCCAGGTACGTGGACAAACATCCACACGCAAATGAGCAGTCTGTGCACGCAACTATGTTCCCCATTAGCCTAAAGGCCCTGATTCAACTGCCACACCTTAAGAGACACTGTTTGTCTTCCTTTCTCACTCACACACTCGTCACTTTGTCGACTCCTGTCTTCCTCCAGCTATACATCCAGCCAATCATGGACGTGGACGACACACTGGATTGCTTCCGTTTCGGGGTGTCATCGTCGGCTAATGGTCTGGTGATGGGTGCTACTGTCATGGAAGGATTCTATGTGGTATTTGACCGCGCCCAGCACAGACTGGGCTTTGCACCCAGCAACTGCGCAGGTGAGGGTACATTCAAGTACACACTCTGGATACATCACAACCTTTTTTTATCTAACAATGATTAATTGATATCTTGTGAACTTTGCCCTTATAGATGAAGTACTTCAGGAAAAAGGGCTTCCTACTTACATGTTAAAGCACAAAGATCATCTTTGTTCCATATTAAGTAATCAGTCTTGGACCCTGAAGGTGACACATAGAGGCTTGTGACAGGCACTGTACCTCCCATTGTTCCAGTGATACAGCTCAGGAGCTACCAGTTTGAGTTTACACCTGATAATAAACCGGCCCTGTTTTCCTGTAACGAGTCAGCAAACGTGGACGATTACACTCCGATATGAAGAAGGTCTCTGATTCTGGCAGGGGCTTTGTTACAGGAATGCAACACCAGACCGAGAGCCGAGGGACAAGCAGACACATATTTGCCATGTGGTCTCCATGCGTCTAATACTGTGTTTAACCCCCGTCCTGCCACAGCGCTAACATTTACAGATGGCTAACAACTCTCCTTAGTGATCTGTGATTGTTCCATTAAACATCATGTTAATCCATCTGTGGAAGATGTGATCCCCATTAGCTCCACCTAATAAAGGGACAAAATGGAGAGAAGCAGAGGCGATATATGTATGAATATCCGGGCCTCCGGGGATTCATCAGTAATAGCCGCAATTCACTATCAGACAGATGTTCACTGTTCTGTGTGACTGTGTTAATCTCATCGTATCGTGAAAAGATGAACTTCCTCTCTGAAATAACTGCAAATTGATTTAACCTGATGAAACCTGCTTTTCTCTATTATTTTCTGTCACTTTCTCAACCCGTATGAGCACCTGCATAGCTTATTCCACCTTTAGTCCTAATGAAGCAAAGTGTTTGTAATCATCTGTAAGTTGTAAATGTATTGGTCACAAATGGGTTTTTAAAAATATATATCCAATCAGCCAATGGGAGCTGACACCTGCGACTCTTTCTTCTCGTGTTTTGCTGCAGTGAACGGCGGCGTGGCGGTCTCAGAGATAGCTGGACCCTTCTCGGCCGCAGACGTGGCAGCGGACTGCTCCAGCGGGACTGTAAAGGAGCCCGTCCTCTGGGTTGTCTCCTACGCCCTCATGGCCGTCTGCGCCCTGGTCCTCCTCATCCTGCTGCTCTTACTCGTCCTGCCCTGCAGGCGGCAAGACTACTCCGGGGAGATCACCGACGAGTCCTCGCTGGTGCGCCACCGTATCAAGTGACTAACGGGGAGTGGGCGAGAGGGCAAGGGACTACGTGCAGAGACCAGCAACAGCAGCGGAGAGAAACCTTCACCGATCACAGATGCTCAGCTCAGGACTCTGGACTCATCAGACCCATGGGTGCGGGTGTGGACAGACCGGCCTCTCAGTTCTGCCTCTCCACCCTCAAATCATTTCTATACTATTTAAAAAAAAAAAAACTACTACTTCTGCAGCATACATGTCCAGTCTCAATTTGACGTTTGTTGGCGTCTTTCTCATTCTCTCTGACAGCTGGCCAGTTGTAGAGAATGTAACAATTGGGAAGAGACCAGCTGAACAAGTAGAGGTGCGATTTCTCCACTGACTGTAACCTCAAAGGCCTTGATGCAACGCAGCTAGAACACTACAAGGTGTTGTTTTGGTGACCTTTTATTTTGCCCTCTTTATCAATATCTATTGAAATCAAATATAGGTGGAGTGATCAGTCTAATCAAGTTTGAGAACAGTCACTGTGGGGCTTTCAAAAGGGTTTTCCGGACAATGTAGAACATTACTCCCTAAAGTATTGCTGGTACACACAGTTGAAAGAAAACAAGCAATATTGTACAACAGCATGAGTGTGTGTGTGTTTGTGTGGTTCTTTCTGAAAAACAATCACAGTGCTGTATGATAAAGATGTCCTGATGTCAGATCTCCATTAAAGGAAAAAACACGAGAGAATACAACAGATTCCATGTTACTGTCAGACCGATGATGTGTTTGCTGAAGTGCTTAAGTCATGTGATGAGTATTGAATTAAGGAATGTTTCCAGTGCCTCATTCCAGTCTGCCATGAAGTTAGAGGCAATGCCGGCGTGTGTTTAAGGTTAGAGAAAAGGCCTCTGAAATCACTGGTAGAGGTTGCACAATTTTACAGTACCTGTAGTGTCTTAAAGTCTCATCTCTCATATACACACAGTATATACGTATATATACATATATGGACGAATCTGTGGTTAGAGACTTATTCTGCTGAATTGCACTTTGCTTTTAAAAAGTCGGTCAAAAGTGTAATATAAAGCTGAAGAGCAATGTTTCTCAATCTGTGGGAGTAAATTATAGGTATGCAATTTGTTGTGTTGTAATTTGACTAACACTAGACTGTGATTGTACTATAATTCCAAAATATTTGCTGTTAAGACAGAGTTATGAGATTTGTGGGGGCGAATATTTATAATGCACATTTACACAAAATAAACACCAAATTAGAATGTAAAGGATTTTTGAAATTGATGGAAACAGACATGGGAAATCAGAGTGTATGGTTGCTTACCTGCAAAGTTGACTAGCTTCTCCTCAAGACTATTTGGAGTAAAAGGTTAATTCCCTTTACTGTCACTGTCAAAATCACTGATATATGCAAGAAAAAAATGGTTTTGTCTGCTAAAACCTACATTTGTAAAAACAGATGAGTCTTCTTCAAAGTACTGGAGTGTTCAGTTATTTTAAAGGTGTATGATTTCTGTGCCAAATTGTACTTGTGTTGTAAATAAAACCGAAGTGATCAAATCAGTTATAAATTGGGATTTTGCTTAATAATTGTTCTGCAAGTTTGCGTTGGGACAAGTTTGATATGGCTTGTGAGTGACATCTTGTGTTGGCACATGGTACCACGTCAGTAAAACCAGGTCTCCACTTATTTATAAATACTTTCAGATAATACACAGAAGTGAGTCCTTAAGTAAAGGAACAACAATACATAAATCCAAATATTTGAAATAAAGTGTTACTTCAAGCATTTTATCTCAAGTAAAAGAAAATGAATAAAGAGCACAGCAGGTTAGTTAGCAAATAAATGATGATGGCGGTTAAGCAATAATGTAAACAAATGATGTCAGTGATACAGTTGTTGTTAGAATTCCAATTACAAAAAAATTGTAAAATAAATCATCAGAAATGTTCCATTTGTGGTCCGAGCATCAGTCGTCTTGGTGTATCTGTAAATAGAACATAGAACCATAGTTTGTACACTATAAGTCAGATGGATCTTGGTTAAGAGTTATCTTACCCTCATCTGATGATAGATCCAGCTCAGGAAATGGGTGACGTCACCATAGACACCTGGCTTGTTGTGTTCAGTGCAGTCGTCTCCCCAAACAGTGTCCCCTATGAGCCACCAGACGCCGTCCTTCTGGGACACCAGAGGCCCGCCGCTGTCAGCCTGACAATAAAGCACTTAATAAGACTCTTTGGGCAAAATGTAAAACAGCAAACATTTTCCAAAACCATTGAATATATCAGTACAGTCCATAAGTTATAACATGAGACTATTGGACTCTGCTGCCTCACAGTTTACAGTAGAGGCTTGGTTTACATTATATAACAGCTTCTTTAAGAGCGGAAATAGTTTTGATGATGAAATGTTACATAAAATATGTTCCAACAGAGACAAAAGAGTGTGTCGTTACACTGACATGGCTTTGGATTCATATCCTTGATGTGATCCTAAGACTGCAGCGATCATACATTAACCTAAAAATAATCAAATTTGTGGTGGTTTCAGTGTTTGCATCCCATTTCAGAGGCATTGAGGGAAAGCTGTGACCATGTGCATGTCAGCGGTGGATCTTACATGGCACGTATGTACTCCTGCCTTTATTTCTCTGGCACACAGCATGTCCTGCGATATCCTGCCATTGTAGACGAGGGAGCTGTTGCAGTTTGCACTATCGACGAGGGACACCTGAGCCTCTGTCAGGTAAGGAGAGCCAGAGTCTAGAGAGAGAGAGAGAGAGGGGGGAACCGTCACACCCTTGTGTCTCTAGTCTGATATCTCTTTCAAGTGACGCCACCATTACTTTTCTCAATCTATTCGGGGTTCTACACTAGCGGCCCCATGAGGCTGTGGAGCTCATTACAAGTTATGTCTTTTCATATCTTGTGCAAAACTGTTCCACCTGTTTTCATTTGGGTCCAACAGTCTTTGTCTAATTCCTACAAACTGAGAGTAAGGTCCCTTCTTCAGCCTTCAGTCTGTTGTATTTGAAACACAGAAGTTGGTTATCAGCCTTAAGGAACTCTAACAGAAGGAATCACCTCAGATTTTCTGTGAATTGAATTCAAATTGTATGTATTGAATGTAGATAATCAATAAAATAATTTAATTGTGCTTACGTGTTTATTTTTACTGTTGATCAAAGTGATTGACTGAGGCAGAAGCAGTACCAGGTCTGGTATTCACAGTCTGATTATAGACCTTCTCACTGTACATTTTAAATCTTTAAACGCAACTGTAACTAATAACATTAACAATGGCTGCATTCCATTTAGCTGTGCTTCTGCCAGAATTCTACTATTGTGCTTGCTGGCTCGCTGACACACCTAAATGGAACAGAGCCATCATCAATGCTATAAGTTACAGCTGTGCTGGGTTGTAAACTTAGGATAGACACACATTCAATTCTTCAAGGTACAAATTACAATATTGAAGCATAACAACTTATGAAACACATTTTACAGATGATTTTAATCTTCTGATCCAACAAAGAAAAATGTTTTGAAAAGTTTGACTATGTTGTAATAGGCTTTTCCAAAATAAATGATTACATTTCTGCTCAATGTTGCTGCATGTAACCATAATCGTCTTACCTCCATTTATAGAGCTACTGAATCGTGTTATCCAGCATTTCTGGGGAATTGTCATGTTGAGACCAACATTTGGGAGGCACACAGGGGCGATATTTCTGGAGGCTACACAAACCATAGCACTGGTGTAAGGAGGTTTTATGGATTTCATACTTTTGTTATGGTAAAGGTTTAGACTTTTCTCAGCAGTCCTGTATGATTTTCATCACTACAAACCTGTGAAGTCCAAAGGTGTGGAGAGCTTCAACAGAGCAATGTCGTTCCTCTGAGTGAGAGTGTTGTAGCCTTCATGGGCCACTATTTGGCTCAGTGAGTGAGCGGGGTTGAACAGAGGGCCCAGTGGGTCCACTATTCCAGCGTACACAGCCCACTGCTTAGGGTCCGAGTGCCTGAAGGGATGAGAGGGTCAATCAAGAGGAGAATCAGCGCTCAACACACTAAAACCACAGCTTTGTGACGCCAAATGAAACAGAGAGGGAGATATACATATATACTTACCCAACCACACAGTGTGCTGCAGTGACGATCCAGTAGGGGGTAATGATGGCCCCTCCACAGCGGTGTGAGCCCTTGACCTGGAGGCTGACGTGCCAGGGCCAAGACCCTAGGGTGGCCAGTTGGCTCCCAGGGGCCCTGCTGGAGTTCAGCCCACTCCCACAGACTGAGGAAAATAGCAGAATCAGAGAGGATGCAAGACTAATACAGGCAGGTATAGAGGTGCTCACAGTTCTGTCCACACAAGGTGTAAAGGCATACTATTGGCTTACACGCTACAAGTTAAAAAAGGTATAAACAATGAGAGTCTTAAAACATAGCTCTCTATGACCATTTTTGTCTATATGGGAAATATTTTGTCCAGGGTGACAAATTTGATGTGTTTAATGTTATGTTATGTTATGTTATGTTATGTTATGTTATGTTATGTTATGTTATGTTATGTTATGTTATGTTATGTTATGTTTTGTTTTGTTGCTGGGAAGATATTGTGGTGCACCAAAGATGGTACATTACAGTCTGAGTGTATTAATACAACAATCAGCAAAGATGATTCAGAAATAATACATTTCTAAAGGTTGACATACCGATGCAGTGCAGTGTCACCACATTGTTGTTAGGACAGGTATTGCTGCAGATTGAAACAAATATTTAGCATGAGAGATGGTTTATGTTGGTTTATGATAGTTAAGATTAAAAAGATGAATTCTCGCCATTTGTGTTTGCTGCTTAATAAGCAGCTGACTGACCTGTCAACAAGCTGTTTCATTATGGGTGCTCCAGGTTTGGCATCAGACTTCACTATTAGGAATCCACCACCGGACTCTACCGTCTGTTGGCCTGATTTAACATATGTGCTCCTGTCAATCACAGCAGCAAAATGAGAGATATAACTTTTACTTACACTCAAACAGAGCATATCTTCTGTGTTTGGATATACACACCGGGGCCTCTTACTTGCTGTATCCAAAGAGGTGGCAGCTTGCCGTCCCCTGCTGGTCTGTCCATCCTTTAGAGCAAACAGCCTTCCAGGATTTAGAGTGTGAGGAGTAGATCTGGAGGAGGAAACTGGAGCCATGCAGGCGCACTGAACACAAACAGCAAACACAGAGCAGATGTGGTGAGAGGAGCCACAATTTAATTTCAGACTGACAATAACTGACAACTGTACAGTGCTGCGTCTGACAATACAACCGATGCAATTTTGAGTGTAACATATTCTAATTTTTGTCGCACATAATACTCAAAATAGCAATGTTTACATCCAGCTGTAATGTGTGACCAGCAAACAGGTGGATGACCCATTAAAAAGAATGACATCATGTGAAGAAGGACTTCAATCAATACAGAGGAGGCTATTTAAGGGAAAGATCATGAACAAAGCAAATCCAAATAAGGGAACTATCATAAATAAGAAAAAAAACTATACAAATGATTTATATAATAAGTAGAAATATAATGGCAGATATAGAACAACTGGCATCAGTTTGTTTTTCTCAATGTCTCAGCCCTGTGACAGATACTCTGGATAGGTTCCAGTTCCCTTGGACTCAATTCTGAAAAGGTGGGAGAATAAGAAGGTCTGTTTATATCAGTGTGTCCCATGTAGCTGTAAACTGTGTATAAATATTAATGCTTAAATGAAAGGTGGATGAAGAGTCTGTATGGGGAGCTTACAAGCACCGAGAAGTCTTACCACAGTTAGATTCATCCTGGCCTGCAGGACAGTCCTTCACCCCGTCACACCACTGGGACTCCCACACACAACTCCCGTCGCCACACAGCAGCCCACGAGCGCAGGGAGACGATACTGGGACACAGATGCAGGTTCATTCAGTTTCAATGATAATAACAATAACAATAACAATAACAATAATAATAATAATAATAATACTACTCTGAAGACTGATGAGGGGACTGATTAAACCTTGAGGTGTCTTTCTTACAGTAATAACCCAGCAGGACTCCAGCCACCAGCAGGAGGAGCAGCAGGCTGATCACAGCAGCCACAGTGAACTTCACACACCTCTGCTTCACAGCTGCAGGACAACACACATTAGAAACACATTGCAACTCAGCTTGTCCACTAATTAACTCATCTTTAAAGCTCATTTAATTTTTAGGGATCTAAATATTTCAGGAGGTAATATTGAAATGGCATCATTAAGATTTTGCAAATTAAATTGTATTTATTTATTTTTTGTTTTACATATATAGCAGCTTTCAGTATATTCATATACACCTTTTCGTGGATAGTTTGGGTAGTTTGCAGCTGGATTTTCTTTTCGCATTGACAGAAAAAAATACTGTATATATTTACTGTATGTAAATTTTTTAATTATACAATCAAACTCAAAATCTATACAAAGGTTTTGCATAACACTTAATTAATTCAACTTTATTTTAAACTAATGAAAAGACTGACTTACTCTTGTGGTTGGGGATGGAGTGGCTGATCTCCGGTGGGGGCAGGGGGTCCGGCTTTGGAACCAGATGATGAACATATTGGGGCTGAGTCTCAGATGGACTCAGTGGATGAGGTTTCCACTTACCATCTTGAGAGTCCAAATACTGTTGGTAGAAAAACATAAATCATTAGAACATAAGAAACTGGTGACTTAAGAATAATACTGAATCGCTTGCATCATGTTTTGCTTGATAACATCAGACTCTTCAAATATAGAAGTGGAACTGAAAATATTTACTGGAATTGTGACGCAAATATCAAATCAGGATCTGTCACTTCCTTGATTATTGATAACAATATGACAGATACTGTTACATTATGATACAAATTGGATACTTACCGGATTGTTCATGTTTGCTTGTTTGATCACAATCCTCTGAAAATAAATCAGAAATGTCGATCTTGCAGGTAGAATATTTAGCAGCTCCAGCAGATGTGTAGGTATGAAGCAACCAGAGGAGTAAATCCCAGCTTTCTGCTCTCTCAGCACCACCACCACCAGTGAACAAAGCAGTTTGTGTGTGTGATTGGCCATCCAGGTGACCACACCTCACCTGTGGCATCAGTAAAGACAATCACTTTGTCTAAACATCCCAAGGAGGTGTTACACACAATGGAAACGTAGGTCAATTGGTGACTTCACTGAAAAATGTAATTAAAATAAAGAAGCACATTTTTATTCTATTCATTTAATGATACAAAATTAAGGTACAAGAGCAGCAAATAACTGGCAAATAAAAATAAAAAAGCATTGATTTCGCTGCAATGCTTTACAGGTCGTATAGAAAAACATATTTTACAGTCAGAAAATTAAGAGTAAAAAACATTAAATGCTAATAAGCATTGTACATTCATAAGGCATATCCATGGCAGGAAGCTTTCCATCGACAATAACTGATCAGCTCACACACAACAGGGCTGTGGTGATCAGAACATTCACATGAGGGGGAAAAGGAATCCTCCACACAAACGGAAGTTTATGTGCAGATGAAATGGAACATTGATTGCAATTTGCAGATTACTGCAGGTTTTGGTTGATGTCACAGTTTTAAGAATGTTAAAAAAGAAATTTGTGAATTTAAAGTGAAATAGTGGAAAGAAATCATTGTGTCAAAAAGTGGATAGCACGCTAATCAGTGCAGGAGGTGATTCCTTGATCATCTTAGAATTGGAACTTTTAGGATGTTAAAGGTATCGACACTGGTCAAAGCTAGGATAATGATCAATTCTGCACCAATTCTTCTACTTTTTTGACATGAACCATCTTCCTGCAGTTTCTACACCCACGCCTGCCAGCCATGGAAGAGTCTGCTCAGGTTGTTGGGGTCCATGGCCTGCTGGATGAGGAGATTAACCTGCCCCCCCACATTGAGCACCGTGCCCTCCTCCACCCCCTTCAGCTTCTCCTGCAGCCGCAGCAGCACGCGCTCTGCCACTTTGTTGAAGCTCTGACTGTCACTGCGGGAGGAAGATGAGAAAAGGAAAACAAGCTTTAAAAGGGAAGAGATCATGTAGAAGGCAGTGGTTCAGTGTTTTACCTTTTTTACAACACAGAGTGACGTTATCCGACTACTCCTGGGTTTCCACAGTAACCTCAAACCTGAGATGTCATGTCTTTAATCCTCTATTTTAAGTGGTTTTGACTTTTAAACCCAGTTTCTTTTTGGACTTCTGTGATAATAATTTGATTTTAAGCATGAATAAGTCCTCCATTGTTTTTCCAGATTGTTTAACACTTTAAAAAACGGACACACACACACACACACACACACACACACACACACACTCCTCTGTCGCACCTAAATTTACGATGGTTATCTATTTCGACTCCTCCCAGGGTGGAGGAGATGGTTGCGTTTAGCTCCTGCTGCTCATCACGCTGTAGGTAGAAGGCCTTCAGAGGGTTCATGGTCCAGTCAAACAAAGGATCATACAGCAGAACCTACAAAACACACAAAACGGCTCATGACACAAACGCAGGACGATGGCGTCGTGCTTAAAGGTGAGGAGAGAGCTATGACAGGAGGACAGAAAGGTTCTCTGTACACTCCGTACCTCCACAATAGTGAGCAGAGCTTCCTGAGAGCTTCTCATCACCTCCATGGTCTTTTCACAGCATCTGAGCAATGAAAACAATTCCAGCTCAGCTCATTTACACATTTTATACAACTCAAATATAAAAATAAAAGGATAGTTTTAGGGTTATTATGAGCAGTGTGAGTGTGTGATCTCCTCCTCACCTCCTGAACACCCCCTCCACCCCGGTGATTCCCATCCCGTCCACTATGTCTCTGGACAGTCTGAAGGGGACGGTCTCTGGGGTGGGGAGGACCTTCCCCTGCTCAAAGGCCACACCTAAAGAACAAATGCATTGTGATCACTTCTTTTTGGATTCAATCTGGGGTCCTTTGGAAAGTTACCAGAGTAGTATCCGTGTTGATTATTAAGCCTGCTCACCTTCTTCAGTCACTGTTTACACGGCCTCACCTTTGATTCAATGAAGACTATTTGGTTTTCTATTTTTACAGAAAACACAAAGGCGTTTACCTAAATCGATGTGCACCAGTTCAGCCGTCTGCTCATCGATCAGAATGTTCTGGATGTGCCTGTCGCCCAGACCCACGATATAGCCAACTGTGGGGGGAACAAAGCAGAAACTTGAGAGGAAATATCTGCATATATACAGAACAGATGAAATACACAGCAAAACATGTATATATTAAATATATTATTGTCTTTTATGTCTCATACTAGACACATCACAAAATGTTCTTCCTCTCCTTCCCTTCCTTCACTTCACCATTTTTTTGTGTAGATCAGTTGTTCTCAACCCTGGTGGTCCTGAGTCAGCTGTGTTTAGCGAATCAAGAGTCTTTATCAAGTGAACACTTCTTTGTCTCAACAGGGGAGCAGGAAGAAGGGAGCAGGAAGGAGAGGGAAATGTGCAATGTTTGTTTCGACCCACAGGTATCAAAGCATACCTGTACCGTTTGCATGTGCAACACCTGGTGAGATGATTTTTCCACATTGTAATACGTGTGTACCTATAGATGAGGTGGCTACGCTGTGAGTGTAAGCCAGCCGCTTCTCCATCCACACCGCCGGGTCCAGGAATCGCTCCATGCAGAAATACCTGAAGACGGGTTGGAAGTTCTTGCAGACCACACTGTAGGCCTGCAGCTTCCCGTCGAAACCGAGCTTCTGCGCCTCCTGCAAATGACAAAGCGATGTGCTGTAATCGCTCTGTCCTGAAGTGCGGTAAACCTGACGAGGCAGTAGGTAACACTGACCATCATCTTCTTGCGACAGGCTAGGCTGGTCCAATCTTGGGGTCGGAAGCGTTTGTGGGCTCCTTTGTTGCCCTCTGCCAGAAACTCCCCGATGGGCACCGTGCCGGAGCACCACTCCAACACACCGCTGCGCTGGGAGAAAGGCACCACCTGACAGACAGCAGGGGGACATGAGACAGAGTGCGAGACAAATAGGGTAAGTCCTGTTTGAAGCTTCTTATAATAACGTCCTAACAAAACAACACAGCTGCGATTGACTTCTCATGTAAACGTGAGAAACCTTATATCGTCTGATGTTGAGTTTCCTCTTGCGGGTGTCGGTGTTGCGCTGCAGCAGCATGGAGCACATGCTGAAGACCTGCTGCATCACCGTATCCTGCCGCAGGTCATCCTGACCCTGTGAACAGTAAAGGGGGACAGGTCACTAGAAGGTAACTATGACAACATGTAGCACCCCAAAGACCCGTGACTGCCCACTTTGAAAGAGCATTACAATGTCGCCTGTGCATCCAGACACATGGATGAAGCATCTAATACCATCTAATGTCAGGAGATTCATTTACATCTTTACATTAAAAACATTTTTGTCAGCTCTTTTCTGTTTAGATTGTGATCTGATCTCAGTAAGCGCATCTTTGATACATGAATAAGATTCATTCATTTTTAAAAGTAACAGACACTTTTCTTGCTTTGTTTGTTGAGGTATTCACAGAGTCACAACTCCTGAATCAAAATAACGTTATTAATGTCGGCGAGCTGGACAATGAGCATTTATACCTGGGTAGTTGTGAGTTCTGTGAGCATTTATCATAACAATAGCAAGGAGACCAAAAAAGACCAGGTAGGTTGAGTGGATTATAATTAAAGGTCAGAAAAAGTGCTATTTCACTATGACTCTCTCAATAGTCTAACGGTCAATTATTAGCTTTTGAGTGGCAGTAAGCATTCCCGCAAACACACATGTGCACACACACAAACACGCACACGCCCACTGTCCTCTGTCCTCTGAATAACAATCTCATTTGCAAAGATTAAAGCAAACTTTGTATTTGTCCGAGTACAAAAACACAGGATTACTTATTACCGACAGCCAAGCCGCCACGCAGAAAGAGCCGAGGTCACATGAGAGCAGCGTTCACTTCAAACTGAGCTTGAGTGTTTAGACCGTCAACACACACACAAAGAAAAAAATACCTTTACGGATTGTAACGCACACTCAAACACTCTTACCTGGAGCATCAAAGGCATACTTTAGGGGGTGTAACACATGCAAGCACAAGATACACACACACACACACACACACACACACACACACACACACACACACACACACACACACACACACACACACACACACACACACACACACACACACACACACACACACACACACACACACACACACACACACACACACACACACACACACACACACACACCTTGACCAGCTGTCTCCTGCTCTGGCCATCCGAGCCGACACAATCGATGATCTTTGGCAGGTTGACTCCTCCGACCAGGCGATACTGGGGCACGAAGGACCTGACAGTCACCAGGTTGTCATAGCGACCAGATGGATCCACCTGATAACACATTTAAACGACATGTTTTCTCAACAATTTCAAGAGTTACAAACACATTTCCAATATTCTTTACCTTGATCTCCATTGTGGGAATGACGACTTCATCGAGGTTTTTGATTTGCATAATGGGCTGATCGGCAGGAATGGGAAGAGCCCCTGTAATGGAAAGTAACAAATTCTTAGTAAATTATCAGCGGAGTGTTTGAGATTTAGAAAGGACAAAGATCCACCTACAATAAGGGAATCAAAGATAAATTACTCTAAATATCGTAGTAACTTATAATATTTAGTTCACTGAAAAACAAGCAATGTCCAATTGAAGATTCAAGCTATTCAAGCTATTTACATGTACAGTGGCATATTTAGTGCTGTGACTTCTTACTCTTCTCAGTCTTGTGCCTGCTGGCGTCCATGTAAGCCAGAGTGATGTAGGCGTCACACAGACGCTCGATCCCATGGATCATCTCACATCTCTTCTGTCTGATCACGTTAATGATCTTCTGGGCCACTTCTGAACGCTCCTGCAACAAGACAATTACACATGCAAAAATTAACTGAAGGACTGGAGAAACTGGTTTGGATGTTACTACAATTAGATCATGATAAAACAAATAGATAGGGAACTTTGATAAATCAAGTGCTTGATCTTAATAGTTTAAAACATTATTTAAAGTCAATCTCACCTGGTCTACCTGTGATGTCTGCTGCTGGGCGCCCTTAGACAGTTGGGTCTTGCAAAAATCCTCATCTTTGTTTGCATTCACCAGGGCAAAGATGATGAAGAGGGTGTGGTGGGGGTGCTCAAGGCACGATCGGAGGATCACCTGTGAAGACAGTGGAAAAAAAAGATGCAGAAAAGAAGACTTTACCACTGCACTGCAGCTTTGTAATCCATCAACCTTTCAAGGAAAGGAACCTTGGCGTACTTTCGGTTTTTGTACATGCAAGAAGAATATTCTGTATTAGCTGCTGCTGTAAAGGTGTATAAACGGTGCTGCATTACATCGTTGAGGACGTCATGGAAACCTGCGTCTTCAGAAATGCTTGATGCCATCTTGTTTCCCATGCGAGCAGCGAGCTGGTACATGAGAGGGAGGAACTTGTAGGAAGGGATCCGCTTCACCCCTTTCTGAAAGACATTAACACATTATCAAGCAGTTTTCATCTCAAACTCAAAGAAATTATAAGTTATATTATGAATGCTTGTAACCGCTAAACGCAAATGAAGACAAAATTGTGTCCTACTAACCTTCATAATATCATTTACATCCTTAACATCAGCATTCTTCAGCCAAAGTGACGCTAGGCGGAACACCCACGTGTCGTGCTCTTCTCCCTCCTCCAGACACTGAATGTAATTCTCCACAGCCTTACACAGGAAGCGCAGCCTGTCTTTCTGCAGGTTGGAGAGGGCTTGCTCATCCATCTCCAGCTCTTTCTTCACCTTTAGTGTATACCTGCGAGAGAGACATTTACAGGCACAAGATCCTCCTGAAAGTGTTCTGTAAAATCATAAGATCATTAGCAGACTAAATCCGTGCTCACCTATTGGCGGTCACTTGACGTTCCTTAATTAAGCCCATTTCTTCTTTGGCCTTCTCCAGCAGGGCCTGCTTGTTCTCAAACTCTGACGACTTCATGTATTTGTCGATGCTCTGGTACTGGGCATCAGAGAAACGGGCCAGAGACAGGAAGGCCTCGGTCCGCCGACTCTGCAGCCTGGCGTCCTGCACTACTGATTCACCTTCAATCACTTCCACTGCCTGGGACGACAACAGAAGACTGTATCATTCCATGAAAAATATAAAAATACACAGCAGCCTTCTGACATAATGACTGGAAATTATCGATTTATACACACATACCAGGTTAAATAAACACACAGTTAACAGTATTTACAAAAGAGTGACCTCATCAAGGCACCTGGGTGGTTATGTGAAGACACACACACACACAAACATATACACACATAAATAACTGATTTTAGTCCACATTGATTTGCAGTAGTCCAAGGACAAACTATAAAATTGCACAGGTTGAATATTTATGTTCTTGGGCCAAGTGCTAATTTATCTGGGTATAAATAAATTCTTAATGTATGTTTTGGGGTGTGTGTGCGTGCATGTGTGTGTGTGTGTGTGTGTGTGTGTGTGTGTGTGCGTGTGTGTGTGTGTGTGTGTGTGTGTGTGTGTGTGTGTGTGTGCTTGTGTGCTTGTGTGTGTGTGTGTGTGTATGTGTAGTTCCTGTTTTGCAGTCACATGTGAGTGCAGGTGCCAGAACATTGGGTGATAACCTAAATAATTAGTTCCATTGTCTGACATATGAAACTTTTTAAGACCAGATCTGGCACGGAGACTGGTGTGACATTATCAGTATACAGCTCGAGGTACAGAGGCAGAAACCTGAGGCAGATTCTGTCATTACAAAAACACTGGGAAGAGGAATTCAGCCCAGTCTAAGTCAAAAGAAATGTTCAATGGAGATGCATGTATCCACTAAGTTATATTCCAGGACTGAGCTTAATGCAAGTCTGGGTCTGGCTTGATTTCAGGAGGTTCTCACCCTTTCCAGGTATTTCTCCAGGATAACTCTGGGGCTTTCCAGGCAAGTTTCAGCCAGCCAGCTACCACACAGCCTGAGGCCCTCAGTATAGACGGGGGCGAGGGAAGGATTGAAGTCCACCTTGCCAACACAGACGAAAACAAAACAAAGTTAAAGGAAGTAACAACACATTTTGAATTTTGAGTTTTGCCACTGATCCGATGAACCCGGGTGGGCATCATGATGGTCTTCGCCATTCATACAAATGAGTTGTGAGAAGAGATGCAAAAGCATTAATGCTCATAAACATGTAGATACAAACTGTTAAGTCCACAAATAAATGAGAAAATTAGAGAAATTCCTCACATCTAAAATGCCATTGTGGAACAGCCTAGCAGCAATAGGTCACTTAATGTACAACCCTAAGTAAAATAAATAGAAAGTGAGATATACTGTATATGTTTTAAGAAAAAGGGTTACTTCATTAAATCAAATTTGCGTGTTTACTGATCCTACCCTGGGGTGATTAGTGGAAGAGGAGTTGAGAAAGGAAAGAGTAACAATCAGTCCAGTGCTGGTAGCTGAAGAAGCAGCCAGTGTTGCTAAAGCACAGAGCCCAGGTGGTGTACAGATTTGTGTGTTCATGTGTCTGACCTGCTCTTCTAGCTTGTGTATCATCTGTCTCAGCAGGCCCAGGGCCAGACCTTGCTCTCCCTTGGCCCAAAACACCTGTGCCTCCTCCAGCTGCCATGACGACACGGTGGATGATGTCTGCGCACCTCCGCCACCGTGCTGCTTCATCTGGAACACGGCCCGCTCTGCCAGCTGGACACAAAGTGGCCAAAGTCAAAGTTTGTTTATGATTACATTCAGCTGAAATCTGACCACACACACATGCAGATTCTTACCTGTGTGTTCCCAGCTTTGCGAGCCAGCCGGCAGAGCTCCATGAGGTGGTCCGTGAGCACAGAGCTGAGGTAACTTGTCCTGTCTGGGTCTTTAGAGCTGGATATCAGGGTATTCTGGACCACGGAGCGCACAGCAAGGATGGGCTCCACCAAAGCAAAGTCACTGTCGGCTAAGAGCTGGGAATGCTGCTGCCACTGTCGGCACACCTCTGCAAGAGTTGCGTCTAGGAAAGGTCTGACAGGTAGGGTGAGAAATGTACATGTGTTAGGACTGATGTTGCTCATTGAACTGGACTATAGCATCCTCTGCTCTGTGATGAGTATGTTCGATTGACATTACCACCTGGAGAAAAGCTGCTTCACCCTCTCCAGTTCTCTGATGATCTGCAGGTTCCTCAGGGCTGGGTAGAGCGATGACACAGCCTCTAGACTGCCTCTGCATAGCTCCTCCACCTCTGCACCCCTAGGGAAACACACGCAAGCCCTCGATTCCAACAAACTGCATTTGTTTTATGAAGCAAATGATTTGTACTGCATGTCAAGAAGAGCTGCTGTACCTGGCCTGCCTCAACGTTTCATCAAATATGTAGAATTCATTGTCCCTCAAGGCTTGCAGAGCACAAAACACTGATTCATGGTAGCCAAGTCTAGAGTTCTCACTCCTGCTTGAGCAAAATAAATTTGAAGAAAAACACAAATCAACACAAGATGTTAGGAGTAAAGGTTTTTCAGTAACACATATTCATGAGTTATCACTATGGTTTGATTACGCCTCGTCACCTCTCCAGCAGGTCACAGTCCCACTGCGTATTCCTCCAGGCAGCCTGAAAGCGGAGCTCTCTCAGCTCGGCACCCCACTCCACACCCGCACTCTCCAGACCTCTCATGTAGGTGGTGAGGATGCTACTCAGACCAAAGTTTTGCAAACCCTGTGGGCCGACACACAGAAGGATAACTGGAACATTACACACGCTTACATTTTTCTCTCTTGAATCTGACATTTTCTGGAGGTGAAGCGGATTCCTGAGACTTTAATTTGAGCACTTTTCCAGTATCTTGTTTACAGAGATGATGGGAACTTATAGGTATTCCATCACATTTATTAGTGCACCTGTATCACCATTACTGACTGCTGTGTGCTAATATAATGTACAAAATATAACCCCGTGCCGGTTTCACTGCCTTACCTCCACAATGCCCACTTGACGTGTAACTTCAGGCAGGGTAGAGTGAAGGTCGTATGAGGTCAGAGCCTTCCCCCACATGGCTTCATGTTCGTAAGTTCGAATCCTATGAATTCATTTGACAAACCAAAGTAAGGACTTGCATAAAAACAATTCATGCATGTGTGAAATGTGTGTATACTTGTATGTATACTTCCTTATACATATCTAATATCTGTACAACAGGTGAGCACAAAAATCTGAACTTGTATGTGGTGGTGTCAATGTAACGTAGATAGCAGTTACTGGTCTGATACTATTGATTACCTGGTCAGTGGACTGGTCATCGTCTCACCTCCACAGCCATACAGACTATCGGGCTCTCCAATGCTGCGATACACCTCAATCAGCAGCTCCTGAACACGTAAACAAGTTTTATAGAAGTTACACTGGATCGTATATTTTACAAATATTTTCTGACATTTTTGGGGATCATAGGTAATAAAGGCATTCATTTTAGATGCAATCTCAAATATTTCATTGATCATTTAAGGGGGAACCTGAGTAATTGCTCTGTAATATTCCTTTAGTTAAGATTGAAATCTCCCAATCTCACAGTGATTGAAAGACTAAAGATAATGAATATCAGTAGATTTCCCAGCTCTGGCAACGCAAGTTCAAAGGTAAAAGGGAAATCATCTACACCACCTTATTATATGAATTATATATAACTACGGGCATATGGAGAAACATACTTATACGTAAACACTAAATATTGACCTGCAAGCTGATGCCGGTGTCCTCCACACTCTTTTCAATCAGGCTGGAGATGGTGAGGGTGAAGTTCTGGCTGTTCTCTTCAAAATTGATCTTGCGAGACACTCGGCCCTTGGCTCTGCAGAACAGACAGAGAAACGGATCAATAAAAATCATGTATTCTCTTCGAACATACAACCAGAGTTCAACTTAATGAGGCCTCTTGTGATGGTTGAGTGTTAGCACTGGAGCGAAGATAATTTTATCTACAAAAGGGGGGCCCTGCAGAAAAAGTTTGGAACAAACTGAGTTAACCTTTGCATACCTGCGACTTTCCTCCGTGTTGGCTTTGATCTTATCTACATAGATCTCAGAGTAGAGCAGAGCAGTGAAGTGAGCTGAGCAAGACTGAGCGGCCTTTGCCACCTCTAGGTAATTCAGGTCCAGCCAGAAGTTCGAGTGACACACAGTACCACAAATGTTGCTGTCACACAGAAACAGACAGAGAGACATACGTTATAAATATTTCCTGCAGTTCATCTAAAACTAAATGTTTAAAAAATACAGTTTTGTGTAATAAAGTATGAAGCAAGACGACATTACAAACCTGTTAGCCTGCAGTGGTCTCTGTTGGTGTCTTAGGTAGTCAATCACTGCCAGCATGGTGCGCAGGGAGGCCTTGTCGAACAAGCCCTGGTTGGCAGAGTCAGACTCTGTAAAGAATAATGGGAGCTAATCACAAAGCGCAGCCAACAACAGACTTCTGATTGTAATGAGCGCTTTATGTCCAAATCAAAATGATTAAATAATGAACTTAGGAATCAAAAGGCACAATTCAAAAGTATTGGCATGAAAATAATCTACATTGCTTTGATAATTCAATGGATCTGACTTGGATTATGACTAGAACATGAATATGTTGTGGGGATAAAAAAAATTAAAATACATTTTTATTCTCTGTGTATTAATGACAGCTTTTAACATACATTTAAAACGAGTTTATATTAGGGATGTGCCCCATGCCCCAATGAAAGGGAGGAGAGCAAACATGTAAAGAGGATAATAAATCTGTTAAAAAATGTCCTATCTAGAGTTTACCGGAGTAAACGTCGAGTGGTGTGGCAGAGCGGCTGGAGGACTGAGCACTTCTGGAGCAAAATGTGAAGAAGTCCTGGATGTGTGAAGAGAGAAGCTCCCTCCAAGAGTCGTCTGAGTCCTCCAGCAAAATGGAGTGGATGATGAGGGGCAGAAATCTCTGACACGAGTCTGCACTCACCTGGAGTAGAAACAGGAAGTCAGGCAGAGTAAAACCTCTTGGAAACATGAGGACAGAATAAATAAGTGTGAGTGAATGAAATAAGCAGGTACAGAAAGCAGGATAAGGTGAGGTGACATCTTGGTGCCTACCAGACACAGAGGTCGTGACAGCAACAGAGCCTCACTCCTCGTCCCTCCACTGTCCAGCAGGGCGGTGCACAGGGCCTTCAGCCAGGCCTTGTGTCCGCCTGTTTTGGGAATCCAAAAGTCCTGGCTCTCCAGCTTCTCCCTGGCCTCTGAGCTCTCCTGAGCCCTCACAACAGGCACCTAAATAGAGACAAAAGATGAATATGCACACATATGAATTCAGATCTCATGAGGTTTTTCGTCTGACTGTGAGTCAAACACATCCTTGACCTACCTTCTTCTTAGCCGTTCTGAAGGGGTTGAGATAGGCCAGCATGGGGTCTTGATTCTCCTTGTGCTGCTCCCAGAAGTCGATTCCAGACTGAGTGGCGAGGATGCTCTTTACACACTGAGCTGCTGCTTGCCTCACCTCAATTCTGCAAAAGCAACACCACAAATATGACAAGTTCACCTATCACTACGTTTTTGAGCTCCAGCGCCTTAATCTGCAAACCTCTGGAGACAAATGCACACAGAACCTTGTCACTACTATTGATTATTAGGATTCATCGTACCGACATTGAGTGAGTGAATTGTCCATGCAGTTGAGGACGATGTAAAGACACTGTGACTCGATGGAGGTGAAGAGAGTCGCAGCCTTCTCGTAGAGGAGGTCTCTGCCATGGAGCAGGGCGATGGTTGAGAAATCTACAGGGCCCAGTTCACCCAGACAGCTCCCTGCTGCCTCTGGAGGAAAACACACAGCTTTTATCACTCTTAAGATCATAATGCAGGAGTGTTATTATGAAAAGAAATGAAAAATAGAATCTAGATGGAGAACCAGCTTACAGAGATTAGATTTCCATTCATGTTGCAAAGTTTTTAGAGAACTCCAACTCGCTAGAGAACTAGACCACATATCTTTTTGTTGCAAACACTTAATTCTTTCAAATGTGTTCTTTTGGTATTGGCCAACACATTGTGCAAAGCTCTTGGAATTTTACCAAGAATTTCTGCTCCTCCAGGGTGGTTGGCTGCCATCTTACATAGCTGCAGCAGGCTGAGAACCAGCTTCACCAGCACACTGTGGGTGGGGTCAGCTGCAACAAAGACAGACAGAAGCGCAGTGAGAAGAAGCTCAGCACACATTCAAGCTCCTGTAGAGCAACTATTTTAGAGAATAAGTTTCAAAAAGGAAACCTTATGTGCTGTGAAATCAGATTAAAGTCTTTTAATAAATACGGTTACATCATAACTTCCAAAAGTGATACCCATTATAGTACATTGCGCATTATACCATGGCACTCTTTCAGCAGCTCTCTGATCTGTCCTTTGTTGTCATGCAGCTGTCTGGTCAGCTCCTTCAGCCCCTCCAGTCTGGTCAGAGGTAAGGAGTCACAGGATGTCACAGATAGAAAATGGACTATCTCCTGTAGAACGGGAACATGGGAGAGAGGCAGTGATGTACACACACACATACACTTGTGCACATTTTAGTTCTTACATGAAGGTGTGTGTGTGTGTGTGTGTGTGTGTGTGTGTGTGTGTGTGTGTGTGGGCAAGTGAGTGCAAGTCTTGTGTATGGGTTTGAGTGTGTTGACATTACCTGTCGCAGTGTAAAAGTCCCGGTGTTGTATTTGAGTGTGTTCTGCACGGATCTCAGCTCTCTGAATTCAGGGCGGTCAGGAAATGGTTCCAGCTTGCAGATTGAGTCTTTCAGCTTCTGCTTGTTCTCTATCACTAGAAACCTCAACAGACTGAGCACCTGGAGACCCCAGATGCAAAGGAGAAAGAGAAGAAGTTCCCCACAATCCATAAAATGCAGGTTTAATCAACACTAGTGGCAAACTCAGAACCTGACTACCTGACACTTACCTGCTGTGAGATGGCAGGCCGGCTAGTCACCTGGCTAGTGAGTGTTCCAATGATGACCTGTAGATGGCAGTCTAGAGCATCGTCGCAGAACTGCAAGGCTGCTTGACACACTGCAGTCAACAGGTCACAGCACAGCGAGAGGCTCCGGTTAGAAACCTCATCACACTGCTCTGGTCTGTGGACGAGAGACAAAGAATACTTATTTTCCAAATGGTGTCTGGGCAGCATGTGTTACTTTATTCACTGTCTGGGTGTGAACATGTAGATTGTGTGTACCAACCTGCTGTTGATAAAATGAATGAGCGTGTAGATGATGTCTCTCAGGACGAAAGCCCAGGCTCCCCCCAGACCGTCCTTCACCTCCCTGAGCAGCAGGCTGACAAAGAGGTGATACATCAGGAGGATGCGATGACGTTCATACCCGTTGGTCGTCTCTGCTGCTCTTTCGCACACTGCCAGCAGAATCCTTTGGATGGAAATCTGCAGTAAAATCAATGACAATAACTGTGACAAGGACATAAACAGCACCGACAGAGTTAAGTCGACTATTGCAGTAGAAGCTATTTCCAGAATGAGGAACTGCTGATTGATCAGTGTTAAGCATGAAAGACAAAGATAGAAAGACAACATCTTACTGGGGTTTTTGACAGAATGGCTACCAAGGGCTTTTGATTGGCACTGTGGCACTTGCTGAGGTAGTCCAGAGAAGCTTTAATCACATAGGAGCTAAAAAAAGGCGGGTTTGGTGCGGGGTCCAGTTCCCTATAGGTAGATAGCAAACAGAAAGAAGATAATCAATTATGCCTTTTGAATGAATGAACTAATACAACTCTGGACAAACAAAAGCTTCACCTCAATCACAATACAAATGAAGGACAAATCACAGAGAAACCCTCATACATGTGTGTGTGACATACTGAAATTTCGACATTTAGAAGAGTAGAGTAGAGCTTCATACATAATATACATGTATCTGGATCAGTATATTCACAGATGTCTTGCTTTGATTTGTCGTAGCATTGCAGATGCATCTGATGTACTACAAAGAGGTGTGTATACTGTGTGTTGTATCTCTATATTGGCTTGAGTAGAAGCAATATCTGTTTAAATGATCTTTACCCTATAAAGCGTTTCAGGTCGCCTCTGTCCCCTTCAGTTCCGGCTCCTTCATATAGAGTCATCAGCAGCTCCACCACAATGTCAGCCAGGTTACTGTGGGTCAGGCTGTCGATTCGCTATGGATATGTTGAGGAGAGAAGTCATGGACATTTACTACTGTTGTCCTCTTCAGGTAACTGTTTTCCACACTGATTACACTCTAAAATGATTGGAGGACAAAAGCTGCATGAAACTGGATATATAAGCACCTCTTTAGATCGTGGCTTGTGTAGGCTATCCTCACCTGTTTGCCCAGACAACTGTCGTCTTTGAGCAGGTCATACACCTTGTGGGCCTTCTCTCTCCGCTGGGCAACCTGTGCATCCTGGCCGGACAAGGCAAAGTATGGCAGGATGTTGACCATGATCTTGGGGAAGCAGTCTGCCAGCAGCTCTCGCCAGTCCTTCTCCAGAAGTCTGCCGATAGACTCCACCTGCGCAAAGTCGTCCAGGAAGACCAGGTGCGGGATCAACACATGGTAGGAGGAACTAGGAGAGTACAGAGGGAACGAGGATGAAATCACGCTCAAAGATGTATGATGGTATTCGTAAAATAACATGTGAAAGACCAGTTCCTCTCCTCACTTATAGAAATCTGTGAGTGTGTCATTGTTTAGGAGGCTGTAGGGGAAAGATCCAAGAGTGTAGCGGTCATCTGACTGTCTCTGTCCGAGCCACTCTGCCACCAAGTAATACAGGTGAGAAGTGATAAATGGTTTCACACTCCTGTAGCCAAGAGCTCTGGATACACTGCACAGCATCTGTGGAGAAACAAAGGGAAGTGTTCAAATACACACACTTGCTCCATTATCAGGTTAATGATCTGGAGTATATACAGCAGAATATAGACTGAATGTTTTCAACCCCATTTAAAGTACAGCACCCCAGAGCTCTGGTAGGTAATCGCACATAAGCAAAAACTGCAAGCTCATCACCTTTTTGATGAGCTGCTCCTCAATATCGTTTTCCTTGTAGGATTGGAAAAGAGCAAACAGAGACTGCTTTTCACAGACTGGGCTGCAACACAACACAACGGACAAACTCTTCAACAGAGTCGCCTTGCGGTTGAAGGTTTCATCTTCCTTGTCCTCTGGAGAGGTGCTTCTCTGCACATAAACACACACACCCACACACATTCATCACTTTTATATTGAGGAAATATAATGATAGTCAATTAGAGAGGAAACACATTTAAGTATGTCTGATTTGTGCTAACACTGCATGATCTTACAGGGACCTTCATTCCCTCCTGAGCCTTCAGGTAGACATTTTCAAAAGCCTCCTGCTGGTGTTTAAGTGGCAGCATCTTCCTCTTATCTGGATGATCTGGTCCCATCTCCAGAAACAACCTGGACATCCAGGAGAGTAACATCAAGGATCAGATACATTTCGATTTAATAATTGTAACATCTGTCTGTTTGGTTAGCATTGACAAGTGGCTGAAGCTTACCTCTCCACTGACATAGCTACAAGCATGCGGACCTGGTGGTGTGTGTCTGCGAGGTGGGATGGAAGGATGACAGAGACAGGCAGGTCCTCGTCTCTCAAGCTTAAGACTGCCCACTTACAACAGGGGTCGGCCTGACATGGGAGTAGAAGTGGGGGGTAGTTTATTAAAGGTTATTAGGCCAGTTGATAGGTGGAATCTGTCCAACCTACAAACATTTGAGTGATATTGAAACACAAATACTACTACATGAAGCCCAAGCTGGCCCCACACCCAACCACCATTCAATCAAGGAATGAACTTTATTAAGTATTAGTACAGAATGCAGAAAAAAGAGTGTTTGGGACTAAAACAAAGGTGAAACTAAAATAAATGTTGTCTGGATATATAGTATTAACAATATTACACACCAGGGGACTCCAGCATGACATAGTGCTGCTTTAATTCTTTTATTGTAATATATATAAAGCCTTTCACACATTGTAAATGAACCTTTGCGAGTACTTACCTCCAACAAGGCAACCAGACATTGAACTAAAGCAGCTCGCACAGCTGGCACACACTTCCCTGCCTGGCCGAGGATACTGCAACAAAGAAAGGTACATAAACAGAGTGATTGAGAATCAAAGACACATTTCAAAATCTGACAAAGTTTGTATGCCTTTAAAAAGAAATTCAAAATGAATTCAATAATGACAAAACACATTTCCAAATTCATCATCTTCTGTTAAAAACCACTGGCTAGAAGATTCAAGTGTTCAAATGTAAAATGGCACCAACCAAAACCCGGATACCACTTTCAGCAGCGTTCCCTGCACATGTCTCAGTTCATCAGGCATGTGCTGGGTTCTTCCCAGACTCCTGATGGAGGGTAACAAACCCAGCAGTACAGCGGCACAGATCTCTTGGTCCTGACGGTACTGAGAGCACAGGTCCCTGTAAACACAGCAACACATTAACCACTATCTTACTGTACAAACCAAAACATTATTAGATGGAAATGTATGTTACCACAAGGTGACAACTGCGATGTCACAAATGAAAAAATGCATTTGTGGAGGAAAGAAGGTTTGATTTACGCTAAGGGACGAAGCAGTGAATCAAACTCTTCAGGAGAGAGGGAGTCCTCGGCAGGAAGCTTCTTCAACAATACAAGATACTGGAAGACAAAACAGCTTTATTATTCATGAACTGAGGGGCAATGATTTATACAATGGCATTTACTGCTAAAGCCATTTTTATCACAACCCAATACAGCAGCTGATACCCACCATGTTGAGATCCAGTGCTTTGCTGAAGTCTATCTGCTCCACCAGCAGGAGCAGTCGGCGCCGCACCTCTTGTGGTTTAAAAAGGAGGCCGTGGTCGGGCTGGACAGAACCACACTGACACAGGAACTCCAAGACAGCAAGCAGTGCCAGGTCCTGGTGGGCCAGATGATCCTCTGTTAACAGACTTTTGGCACCTGAGGAGACACAGGCATGAAACAATGACACATTAAGTTAATTTTCCTCTGTGTGATGACACTTCAATGGTATATCCCTCTTACCCGGCCCACAGGGAGCGTCAGGGTTCTCTCCCTTCTGTCTTTGGGTTGCTGCTGTGCTGCTGTGAGGCTCTTGGTCATCTTCAAACAGGTCGATGTCATCCCCTTGTTGAGTTCTGGTCATATCCAAGTCATCATCAGCGTGATCCTCCTCATCCACGGCACTGACCCTTCTGGATACACTGCTCAGCTGAGAGATGACCAATACATCGAATTCAGAGAATTGACCTTTGTATGTTGCATGGATGGGTAGGTATAACAATAAACGTGACTCACTTACCAACAGTTTGCAAATCTCTGCCAGATCAGTGAGAAGACTGGCAGGGAGAATCATTATGAACAGATTGGAAAAGATGGAACCAACACTATCCTGCAGAAAGAAATTAAAACAGTAAACAGTTGGGGGCTACACAGCATTTTGGTTTCTAACAAGACCAGTGTGGGAGATGTGGTTCAACGGATTGGAGTGACTCATACTGTAGCATGATTGTACATATACAGTACTGTTTCACCTTGGTCTTTCTGTTGGCCGACAGTGTGCAGAGCTGCATGACGGACCTCAGTGTGGTCATGGTTCCATCCTCTGTCATTTTTAATTTGACATAGGAGACAAACTCACTTAAGTCCTGAGCCAGGGCCTGGTACACACAGCAAGAACACATCAGGACATAGAACCAGATTCCAATATTATTCTCACGTGTCAATACACAACACTGACAACACACAAGGAGAACCAGTAGGTCTATACATGGAGAACTAATCCTTTCCCCTCTAGGTGACTTAATATCGCAGTAAGAGTCTGATTGCATACCTTGGCTTTAACAAAGAGCTGTGAGTGGCAGGCGTCCTCTTTACTCAGAAAGCCAGTGGAGATGTACGCTGCTAAAACACCAGTCAGCAGGCTGAAACAACGCACCAGACACTCTGGAGGGGTCGACTGAGACTGCAGAGGGTAGAAGAGAACACATCTCATTTGACTGTTGGGACAACTCCGCAGACAGACAGGACACAGGAACACACACTTCCCACCTTCCACTCACATCAGGAGAGTAGCAGTTAAGCAGGTTGTCAGCTACGCAAAGCAGCGACTGCTCTGACTTCTTTCTGAGGGCAGGGACTGCTACAAATTGGCTGTCAGCTGATGCAGACTTCACTGTCGTGTCTTTCCCCCGGAGCTCCGTGGACAGCGCATCGAAGCTGAACTGCAAGTACAGCCTGGCGATCTCATCCAAGTCATCTCTGGTATGGGATGATGCTTGTTCTAGAGACGCGGCCCTTTTCAAAAACATTTCAAAAAAAATTACATCGCTATCCTCTTAAACTGTGCATAGTCTCTAAAATGACCTAATTCTAACCAAAAACAATCAATTTCAAACTAAATGAAAGTGAGGGAGCGAGAAATAATGATGGAAAGACAAAAAATGAAGCATGGAGAAGCTATTTCAATTTAATACGAATTAAGTGTGTGTTACTTGCATGTGATCAGGACACTTGATCCTTTTCCCTCACCTCTCTAATGCTTGCGTACCCAGCAGAAACATCAGGCCCGCTCTGGTGTCTTTCAGCGTTAAGGAGACAAGGACATTTGCTATTAGACTGTAAGAAAAGTCTCTGCATACAAAAACAGAAAAACACACATTAATATAAAGGTTTTTATCATTAATGAACTACCTGCAGTCAACCTTATCAGGTGAAAATCAACACAGTGCTTACCTGCAAATGATGGGATGAGGTCTGGAACTATCCTCCATCTCATCACTTTGATCAGACATCAGCAGCCAAGCTATTAGGGCCTCCTTGGGGTTTGAGGAGCTAGATCCCTCTGTGACCCCTGCATAGTCCAAACCTGAGGTCAGGGTTCCAATCTTAGGAACAGGACACTTCAGCAGGGCCTGGGCTAGACAGAGCGCAGCACTCCTGTACATGGAGTATAAGGAAACATGGAGAAAAACTGTGTAAGCTGTTATGGTAGGTAGTTAGTTAGTTATAGTTATAGTTAGTTTAGTTAGTTATACTTCCTCAAAACACAATATAAAGTTGCTTAAAGATGAAAGGTGCAGACTCACTGGGATGGCTTGCATGCCCATCCAGAGAAGAGCCTCCAGAACTCTCTGTCCACACTGATCAGTCCTCCGTGGACAATAGAGGCCAGCAGGCTCAAGCTGAGGGCCTCTGATTGGGGTGAGCTGACCCCACGAAGTGCCAGCGCCCATACGCGACCCCACAGCCTCTCTAAATCTGTCCCATGGCCTTGGGCCTTTTCTGGGTAGCGAGCCTGGCATTGGGCTACTTCCCTTAGGCAACGGAGTACGTACGCCCCCCTCTCTCCTTTGCGCTGCTCTGCTAGGAGCTGGTACAACACTGACACTAGCTGGACCAGCTCCTGACTGGGCAACATGGATGGGTACTTAGAGAGGAGCACAGCGGTGATTTGCAGCCTACAAAACAAAAGCGATCCTTAATTGTTACTGTGAGAGAAACAAATCCAGAAAATACAACGTACTGCATTCTTCTTCACCACAAAATACTTTAAATGACTCAACACTAATCTGAAATCTTAAGTTCTACTAACTTGTCTGAAATATGAAGAGAGTTGAATTAAATGTCTTACCATGGTATGACATCAAAGTCCTTATAGTCAGGTTGTAAATTGTCTCGTAGGACCTCCCAGCCCAGTTCTATGCGCCTTCTCTTGCTGGCTGAGCCCTGGGTGGGACTGCTCATCTGGGTGGCTCTAACATGGGCCTGCGTCACCTCCAAGCTCTGGGTGTCACTGTCCTCACTGAACAACTAAGCGAGAACATTGAGAAAACAAAACCTGTTAAGATCTTGTACAAGCTCATCTGTACTGAGAAATTACCTCCATAAATATTGATATGATACTGATGAAGTCAATGTCTTTACCTGGTGACAGATGTCAGCTGTGAGCTCGATGAGGTTGTCTTTGACGGCGATGTGACGCGTTCCCGTGACGTACTTCCCTCTGCTGCCTATATGGCTGATTTCACTGACCAAGGCGTTGTACAGGTTGAGCAGCAGAGTTCTCCACTTGGTCCAATCTTCAGCGTGAGCACCTTAAAAAAAGGGAAACACCTTCTTTGTAAGTGCTTTGCTGCATGTTTTACCTTCAGTTCATTCCTTTAAACACAGGCATCATTCTATATGTTCCTCAATACACAATATCTACCAGTGTCCTGTGTCCTGGCTCCTTTAGGATGGTGGACACAAAGCTGCAAGTGAAAGAACTCCACAATCTCCTCTTTGAGAGTGGCACTGGGCCTCATTTCCGCCCAGACATACAGTATAGAAGGCAGAAGCTCCTCTCCCAGTCGACACACCCTCACCCGACAGTTCATGGCGGCAGACCTCAAAAATATGTTGAGGGCTGAGACCAGGTGCTCCAAAACAGTCAGGTGTTTCTCTTGCCTGACAGGACCATAATGGAAAGTTTAAATACAAATTTAGTTTGGTGTTATGTTCACGGTACGACCAAACCAATGCTGGGCAGAATTACCGCATAACATTAAAGGAGTGTCACCTTGCATTCAGCAGGACTTTGGAGAAGAAGCCAAACAGTGTGTGTTGAAATCCATCAGTCTGCATGCAGCAGCCCTGAACCACTGTGCGGATGACTCTGCTCACCAACACACGGTTTATGGACTTGGATGAAGAACTAAAGAAATCACAGTACAAATCCAAAAGACCTACAGAAGAGAAATTAAGAGGATTGGGTGAATAGCTGCGTGAATCTGACTATGACATGCATATTATGTTATGAATAGTCCACTAACCGTGCCACTGCTGTGAAGTGATGTCACACCAGTATTTGCGGACAGAGAGGATGTCTTTCACAAGGAGGCTGCTATAGTCTTCTCCATAGGCTGAACAGCTGTATGAACCCTGAAGCACATCCAGCACGTGTTTGAGCAGCTCACTACACTTTAGACGAGGACCCCCTGCAGACAGAAAGAGAAACAAAGTATTACTGTTTTATAACTGGTATGTCAACATGGCTATGTGCAATTCACATACAGCTGATTCTGCAAAGGGGTAGGGGAGTCTTCTTACGTTTGTTTGCACACCGAATAAAGTATTTGATCAAGCTGCACATTTCCGCCACTTTCTTCTTCCGTGTGGCCAGCGTTGCTGCTGTGACACGGGATTTACTTGACTGCAGGCTTTCTGTCTCCTTCTGGACATAACGCTGCAGAAACCTGACGTGGGAGAAGGCAAAACAGTCGAGGGCTTGATATTATCGGCATGTCCTCTTGTAGACAATATACTGAAAGCTCTAGAGAAAGCAACATTTATCTACATAACATAGAATGAAAACCCTGGCAAACTACTGAATCAAAATCCAGCAAATACATATATTACAACAGATAGAATGGCTCATTTCCCTGATTAAGTGTCAAAAGGTTCTTGCCTTGCATCTTTGTAAGGAATTTGCTCACAATCTCAATTAGACTGACTGACTTTATTGCACATTTACAAAGACAAATAAACAGATTAGGATCACCTGAAAACAGCATCCCATGTGAGTTGATTAGAGCCTTTATGAGCCCTAGTCCCTGAGGTGCGATCCAACTCTTGCACAGTCTCTGGTGTCCGGAGGAGCCGTCTAAAACGCTCTGCTTCTTTCTGCAGGAGCATCAACAGTGTCAAAATACAAATACAGGAGTGAATCCAGGGCAATTCCCTGCGTATTTGACTGCCAAATCAACACAGGAGCAACTCGACTGTAGCAAAGATGACTCTCAGTAGTTAAACTCTAAGCAGGGTGTACAAATGTAGAAAATTCCATTGATTTGAGCAGATCTGATCACCTTCCTTTCTGTAATTTTGTCATTCTCAAGCCCCCTGCAGCAGACCAGCAGGTCGTGGAGAGCCAGACTCATGGTGCTTCACAGTGTATGAAGAGGACACAGATTCCATCTACAGTGCGCAGGCTGGTGTACCCATAAGGAGAAGAAGGTATCGTATTGGCAGAAGAAACAGGTGTATTACGTGATATTCAGCCAACCGTAACAACACACGTGGCGTGATTAAGCTACCAATGAATCCAACAACAGTGGATCGTAAATCTAGCTTGTACTTAGAAATCGAGCTACTTTAGCAACACAACACTTCTATATTATCATAGCTGCAATCTTAAACAGACAATCCAGTGAGTACACCAACCTCTGGTGTCAGTGTGGCCTGCGTTTCCGGAGCTCATATAAATGAAAGTGAAATTGTTTGTTTGCATACTTTGGGTTTTACGGTACTGGTAGTGTTCCTGCCAACTTTGCCATCTTGACGTAGCAGAGCACACACGCAATCCACGCAGGAAATTCCCGCCCCCAAAGCGACGCTAAACTTGCTTACATCACTTCCTGGTCGCGCACACACCCAGTGAGTCCGTTTACTTTTAACCGAATCTTTTGTAAAGGTCGCTACTCGGTTCTATGACGTGTATATGATTAAATATTCCAAGTCACGTCGCCTCTTTTATCCGTCACAATCACATGTACGAGAAAGAAGATATAGATAAAAGGGAAGTAAGTAAGCTAGTTGCCAAATATGACTACACCTCCCAGCATTCCATGCGGTCAACTGATTTGAAGCTTCCGGGTCATGTGTGCTTGAGTTCCCCGCCTTTTGTGCGAGCAGCTGTCTCCTCGGGACGTCGCATACACAATAATACCGTTGACGTTTTGGTTTTCGTCCCTGCCTGGCGAATCTCTAAGAGACTTTGACCGAACATGGACATAGAAAACTATTCATAACCGCAGCCTTTACTAAACTCCACGCGGCCATGTTGCTCCCGTCAGACGTAGCTCGGCTTGTTTTGGGTAAGTCCTTTTTAGCTACAAGCGTTAGCCAACAATGTAACTATGCTTCAATGTAAACAGGGCGGCGGCGCTTAAGGTTTGCTTGATTTTAAATGGCGATTACAACAAAATGATGTTAACTTGGAGTAGTTTTAAGTATTTGCCATCAGGTTGGGCTTTGCTGTAGTAACATTTGTAGCCAGCTAACCCAGTGTGGGCTAATGTCCTTGTCCAGGGTACCTTCAGGAGGAGGGAATGTCCGCCACCACCCAAGCCTTCATCCTCGAGAGCCCCAACCTCAAAGAGTATGCTGAACACACCACCGAGGATGGGACTGTCCCGGCGTGTGTATTTGTACGTTCCCCTTTTGAGAACCCTCTTACAAACAATTAAATTGGTAAAGATCTCCAGTGTTTGAAGTTGTTTTCCTTTACACTCTGTTGCAGTCTGTGTTTGGGAAAGGCCTTGCCACCATCCTAAATGAGTATGTTGCTGCCAAAGCTAAAGGTGATGCCATCGGCCCTTATCTTACATTTCTAAATGCACTTGTTATTATATGCTCTAATTTATGTGTCATCCTTCCATTGTTTACATTTGCGTCATTATCTCAACAGAGACCTGTCATGAGGTGCCTGCCATGATGACCTCATTATGGAAAAAGCTGGATTTTACACTCAACCAAATCAAGTAATTCACCAGTCATCACCAAAATTACAGCGTGTTTACCCCTAACCCTAACCCGAAATTAAGCGTTTTGAAAACTTTGTAATCAGCACTAACCTTGATTTTGATTTCCATCACACATATCAATGCATTAATGTATGTTATTGTCCTTAGGTCATTGCAGAACTCCCCTGCTCTATCGGCATATCAAAGAAGTAAGTGCTTGAAGACATTTGTTTGATATGTCAATGCCTCATTGAGTTAGCAGACAAAAGTGTTTGTGTGCACTAAATGGTGGAGATTAAGATGCATGATTATGTGTTCAGTAACAATGTTTTCCTTGTATTGAACTTGAATAGAGTAATGCTGTCACTCACAAAGATTAGTGTCTGTATTTATTTCAAATTGCTGAACTTACTCACTGAATTGATCAAATAAGTCAACCGAAATGGGGCTTTCAAAGTTGTTTGAACTGGAAAAATGATCCGAACTGCAAATTTATCTCTCAGTTGGTTCCCAAAATGTGGTGATTTGGTGTGATTTTTAAGATTGAACATAATTCTTGGAAACGGTCAGGGATTTGAGTATACATTTAAATACACTGTTCGATTGATCTAAGTTTTCTGTTTGCTCTGGGTTAATATCTGCACAGTGTTAAATTATGATTCTTTATTCGTGTCAGCGCGGTCACGTGTCGGGGCGGCAAACATTCGAAGACAGCGTGCCTTATCCCTGACTCCAGCTGGCAGTGTGACCTGCCCCATAATTCCTGGAACAAGCACCATCATCAGCCCTGTGCTCACCCCACACAGCATGCTGGGCCACTCCACACCTGTGAGTTTCACAGCCACGCACAACAGGCCAGCATCAGCCGGCGGCACACTCCTCCAGGAAGGTGGCCGGTTACTGACTACTTGCAGTAAGTGGCATAAACATATATTGTGCATTTGACGTTTGAATTCTCGAATATGATGAAATAATCAGTGTTTGATGTGAGGACCTTTTGATGTGTTTTGAGTTTTTAATGGTAACTTTATTTTACATTTGCAGCAGTGTTAGGCCTATCCCCACTGTGCTAACACTGCATTGCTGGTAAATGCCAGAGCAAGGCTATGCTGAAACAGTTGCTGCTTTTAGATAATGTGTACAACTGTGTGTTTTATTGAAGGAGATTCACCGGTACAGATACTCATTACAGAGCATCGGTTAACCCCAGGCCCAATGTCTCCCGGGCGAAGGAAATGGTAAGGAGGAGGATGTTACCGATTATTATCTTTATATCACTGTAAAATACATTCCTGTAGTGGACACATTACTGAAACTCCTTGTGTTGTTTTCAGGGATACACCCAAGAAGAGGAGCAGTGCCCCGAGTGAGAATACTGGCCTGAGCAGAGCCACCGCAGCAGTCAGTGGCCTCCCTGCAGAATCACAGCCTGAAGAGGTAGTTGATGAGAACTTCCCTGTAAGTGGATGTGAAGCCAAGGCGCATTATCTGTCACATGATCCCAGGAGCATTACAGTTTGCTGCATACATTTAAAACCACACTGTATTACCTCCAAACATCAGCTTTGGTTGATATGTTTTGGTTATACTAGTAGAGGGGGTCATGTGCACGCCCAGCAGAACGTAATTGGACAGATGCTGGATACAATAATCGATGCAATAAAATAGAATAGTGTTGTGTCCAATATCATAAAGCGCAATATGGCTTGGAATGCTTGTTCTAGCGTTCTTTATTTCTACTGTGTGTTGTAGGAAAGCAGGGGTTTTAAGTGATGTTTTGCACTTCATGGGTACAGAAATGGCATGCTTTCTCTTTTAAAGAAGCCTTTTATTTTATTTTATAAGTCATAGTAACTTTGTGACCTCACAGTACATGTTGTTCTCCACAGCAACTGGTGATACAAAATGCACGTGACAGGATATTGGGTGACAGGTCGTTACAAGAAAAGCTTGCTGAAAATATCAACAAAATCCTTGCAAAGTAAGTGCCAAGCTGCTGAAGTATTGGGCTTTCTGGATACAAAATTGTTTTTGATTATGTCCTCGGTATGCACCGTCGCAGCATGATTGTCAGCATGTTATAACACAGCCACAAAATTTTTTCCTGTTTTATCTCGATCAGTGAGCCGGTACCCCAAACATCAAAGGCATTGTCAAATACAGTGGAACCAGACCAGTCAATAGATGAAATCCTTGGACTACAGGTTGTTAAACTATAGACATGTATTGACTCGATTTCTGTAGTGTGTGTGTGTGTGTGTGTGTGTGTGTGTGTGTGTGTGTGTGTGTGTGTGTGTGTGTGTGTGTGTGTGTGTGTGTGTGTGTGTGTGTGTGTGTGTGTGTGTGTGTGTGTGTGTGTGTGTGTGTGTGTGTGTGTGTGTGTGTGTGTGTGTGTGTGGTAACAGTATTTCCCTCCTTTGCAGGGGGAGATCCATATGAGTGATGATGCCATCCAAGACATACTGGAACAGACAGAGTCTGACCCGGCCTTTCAGGCTCTCTTTGATCTCTTTGATTACCGTAAGCACAGTGTGTCTCTTTTTTATTTTATGTTTGAAGGCACAATAGTTACTAAGAGAAATTATTCACAATGCCTTTACAGATAAAACAAGATTAAATGAGGGAGAACCAGGGGACGGCCCAGAAGAGGGTGACATAGCTGGAACTTTACCCACAGACAGGCCTGCTCAGATTGAAGACTCAGGTATTCATTCATTTACAAGCAGGCTCTATCATAACACCAGGGTCACCTATTACTTATTACTTTCTCACACAGATCTAGGTGTCTTAATCATTGTCATTGTTAAAAAAACAATATGTTCAACTAAAATATAATAATTATGTAGATCTGTGATTGTTTTTCTTTTATCTGTTGCCTTACCTGAGGCATTTTGTAGCGTTCTCATATATCACCTAAAACAAATCATTTTTTTAGCTCCAACAGAAGTATCATTTTATAATTTAACAATTTAACAATTATGAGTTTTATAGCATTTTTAAATGCTGTCATTTTGTACTTGTATACCATTGTAACAAACAAGTATTGGAATACTTCAACAGTGATGGACAGAGTTTTCTAATGTGTAATCTGGGTAGTCGGATGCGCGAACATGAGGTATGAATCACTCGATCTTCTTTACATATTATGTTGCAGGCACTCCAAACATTTCAGATGCTAATGCTTCAGATGCATCGGCAACACCGGTGATTGGAAAAATGAGAGCTGGACAAGAGAGGAAGACCAGGAAGCACGCCGGTCCCATCTCACTAAGAAAGACGATTCTCGGCCCCAGTGGAAAATCATCCAGAATTGAGAACAGCTCGGCCAAGTTGTTGGTGAGCCAGGCGGAGCCCAGAGGTGTCTCACCAGCTACACTGGACAAAAAACTAAATTACTCAGTATTAAGTATCAGCACATCTGTGTCACCCATGGATATTGATGAACCGTTGAATACTCCCCCTCCTCCTCCCTCTTGTAACATACCCAGTCAGGAAGCACCAGGGGCTGTGACAAAGGACAATACTCCCACCTCAGCTCCCCCCAGTGTGTCAACCACAATTTCATCGTCAGTTTTAAGAAATGTATATGCTGGACCAGAAACCTTGTTGGTTTCTAATGTAGACAAAATACAGGTGGCTAAACGAGTACCAAGAGCTAAAGTGCAGCCTGCTACCAACCCACCCAGAGCTGTGAGCGCTAAAGCTGATTTCATCCCACCTGTAGCAGTTAGGACTGACAAAAGCCAAACGCAAACTGCTGACCTACCTCATATTACATTGTCAGTTCCAAATACGGGGGGGCACCTTCAAACATTGTTTACTCACTCATTACTGGCTCCTATCTCCTCCTCCTCCTCCGCCACTGCCACAGCCACAGCCTCATCAACATCTGCTTCTACTGCTGCACCGCCCATCGCTCCCTCACAAAGACCTCCCTCTATCCTTGCCCCAGTTCCACCAGCGCCCGATCCTCTAAGCAGCAGCCACAGCGCCCCAAATAATGGCGTCACCGATCCTGATAATATAGTTTCTTTGAAGATCATCATCAGCGACAACCAGGAGGAGCAACCTTCCAACGACTTGGCTTTGAATCAGGCGATTTCCAGCATCAGTAGAGAAACGATCCCCACGATTTATCTCTCCTCTCCAGCCAAGTCCCCCGCGTGCCCGGGCACATCGAAGATCAGCCTGGATGAGATTGCACAGGCAGTGAGCGGTTTGCAGAGCTCAGAGGCCCTTCAGCCAGTAGCGGAGGCTAAAACGGGAGCAGTAGTCACATCTACAATAGCAGGGACAACCGGGCCAAGCTACATAATTCAATTACCCTTGGATGCCGCAAATCCTGCTCTTCAAGGGGCTGCTGCCAGTTACATCTTGGTGACCGAACCCCCAGCTGCAGACGCTCAGGCCCGACAGGCACTGGCACCTGCTGGTATGACGAAGGGGCCGCCTCTGGCCGGCAATCAGCGTGTGGCCATATCACCTCGCCCTCAAGTGTACTCTACTGGTAAGAGGGGTAGCACGTTTAGATAGCCTTTGTAGTGAATAACTGAGCCTCGTCATTGATAAACCTTGTGTGATAAAATATCTTTCAGGGTCAGCCCTTATCTTGCAGTCACCAGTTCAGCCCATGGTGATTCCTGTATCTGTGATGGGGCAGAATCCTCTGGGGAAGCTCCAGATGGTGTCCAATCAGGTAACTGAAGTATTTATCTTTGCAGTTATTAACTTGGACTGAAAAATTAGTTGAGATTCCCATTTGCCACAATATTTCTTTGTTTTTTTTTAACTTCTGTGAAAAGAAAATGTCCCTTCAGTGCACAAGGTCCACAGAAAAATGGATGGGTTTAACAAAATGTCCCTCCATCCTATCCAGTGTCTCTACACTTATAGAACCTGTAGAACCTGTCCCAGTGTTCATTGAACAAGTTATTGGATAAGTTGTTCCCTAGAGAATGACTCCGTACTACTTCTTGTAGCACAGCTGTCAGGCCAAAGTGTCAAATAGTACACAGAATAACTCATGACGCGATTGGCTTATCCAGCTTTTGCTTTCGTTCCACTCTCTGGACAAATATCTGCTACTAGTCAGCCTCAAAGAAGAGTGAAATACTTCACCGTTGTTCACTGTCTACTTTCCAGCCCTTAAGTGTTTGTGGAGTAATGCACACTGCAGTCTGTCAAGCCTGTGCAACATTAAACTTCTATTTCTTTTAAATGATAATGTGAACAAACATTTGTATTTGTAGTTTGTTGCTGTACCAAACCCAGTGCAGCAGTCAGAAACTGTCAAGTCACAAGCCCCCACAGTGGCCGTCAAGCAGCCTGTAACCACTGGTAAGTTGTAACAGTTTGAAACAGTTGTGCTCTGGGTAACATCAGTGTTGCTATGCTGAATGATTTGATAAAATTGCCTTATTTTTCGGAATTCCAGGTGTAACGGTAAACATCGAAGAAAATGTGAATAACAAAGTGGCTCAGCCTTTGTCCGTTGAGCAGACGGACCCAAAAAATGTGCCAGTGGGCCGCGGTCATCGGAGAATTTTATGTTTCGAACCTTCAGGAGAAGATCAACCGCATACCGATCAAACAAGTACCACCGCCACACTTCCAGCAGTAAACAATCCGACAATACTTTCCAACCAGCCTAAGGCGGTTAATTCCAAGTTAGCCCAACGGACAAAGCCTATCCCGGGTAGCAACAAGCCCAAAAGGAGGGTGGAGACTGTCAGATGCTCTGAAGATACCCAGTTTGGATCAAAGTTTGCAGAAGACACAGAGGAATCCTTGCCTCCACAACAGCACCAGGATGATGCAATGAAAAAGAACAATTTCAACATTCAAAGCAAGGCTCATGCTTCACAGACTGAGTCTTTGAAAAAGACTGAGTCAAGAAAGAGATCCAAATCTATTGACAGGAAACACAGCACTGATAAGGATGGTAATGAAACAAAAGCTATGGAATCCCATGGCTCCAGGACATTGTCCTCTGATTGCTTTGGGAAATCGGGGAGTAGAAAGGAGAAAGAGAAGGAGCCTGCAGATAAAGCCCCTACCAAATCCCATGAGGGACGTCCAGAGAAGAAGACTTCCTCACAGGAGACGCCAAGCGTGATGGCTAATAAAGAGAATGAAATAAAGGGGAGCGCTCAAGAGCAGCAACAGCAGTCCACATCCACCTCATCGGCACAGAGAGACTTAAGTCCTCCAGCTGTTGCAGTGCCAATAAAAATCGCCCAGTCCAAATCTACTAAGCCTGCCTCAAAGACAACATCGCTGGCCAAGCAAGCAGCTGAGATGCTGCAGGACATGCAGGGCCTCAACTCTCCATCCACCCCAGTCAAAAAGCCTGGCATAGGTGGTTCAGATCCTCCCCTCCCGCGGATCCCCGTGCCTGGCCATAATCAGGAGGAGCTGACCGAGGGCCACAGGACACCTTCCCGACAGAGGAAGGGTAAAGATGGAGATGGAACTCCCAAACGTCTAATGCCTCCCTCCACCCCAGATGTCCCCACCTGCAGCCCATCCAGTGAGGCTGGCAGTGAAAATAGCATTAACATGGCCGCCCACACACTCATGATTCTGTCACGAGCTGCCATTGCCAGGACGGGAACTCCGCTAAAGGACAGCTTGCGTCAGCAGGGGGTAGGAGGAAAGTCTCCCACCGCCTCAAAGCTCTCTAAGAAACGCAAGCACTCTTCTCCCACTGGCAGCCCCCCAGCAAAGAAAGAGGTCAAACAATCTCCCAAAAAGAAGGACAGGGTGAGTGCAATGGAAACACTGCATTTGTTTTTCCCATGTTCACATACAAAAATGCCTCAGATCACACTATCCCACTGGTCATATAGCAACATATAAACGATTCAGTGCACAAAGGGTTCTGAATAGATTCAAACAGATATCTTTCTTGAATAATGAATCGTGTAAAAGTGTGATCATTGATTCACCATATCATTCTGACTCATTCTGCAGGATCGGAAGAAGCTGATGGATTGTTTTCCTCATGACTTGGACGTGGATAAGTTCCTCTCTTCACTTCACTATGACGAGTGATTCCAGCCACAGTACCCGAGAAGCACGAAAGGACAACATCACTACCTGTTGAAGTTACTATGCAGGGATAGATGAAGCCATCTGCAAAACTAGTGCCTGTGGATCCCGTCTATGACTGACTGAGACCCCATATGATGTGGGTTTTTGTGTCAGCGTAAGGACACTTATTTTGCTGATGTTAACTGTTTTTAGCCGGGATCTAAAAAAGATTCTTTTCAGATACGACAGTGGAACAGCCTTGGCACTTTTTTTACTGCCGTGTTCACTGATACTCGTTGTAAATGCTGATTGTTCTGTATTATACAAGAACAATTACAACTGATTTGAGCACTTTGATGTAATAGGTGCACCTTGGGAAGATCAAATCTCAGTGACTCAAAAGAGTATCTTGGTCAATATTTGACTCTAGTTTGATGATTTGAGTTTAAGTTGCAGAGCGGGTCGGAATTTAAAAATCTATAAACTCATTTTATTACTTTGAAAGGAATTCTTTAATGTAGCTTTGATTTTATGTTCAGAAAAAGGCTGCTTTAAAGATCAAAAAGTAATGTGAATGACTGGATCTTCTGTGAATGATGTTAACATGTGCTCAGTCATGCTTTGTTGCAAATTTACCATTGTACTGACAGTGTAATAAAACAAAGAAACAGTCAGTTTGCGTTTTTATTTCATCACTCACTCACTTACTATTGAGCACTGCTCCGTTAAAAATCTGGTTCATTCTTGATCACCCTTAATATTTTGAATATACCTGTAGTTTTCATGTATCTTGATGACATCACTGCTATGTTAGGTGACAGCATTACCTAGCCGCGTCGTGAGTAGTTGTGACTTGAGGAAACAATATGGGTTGCCTCTACAGTCACGGTTGTTGGCAAATCTGGCAACCTCTGATTGGACCATAAAGCGTGGTTTACGGAATTACGTTTGTATATTAATTTCAAAATAAAAGCCCGGGTTTTTGAGGTGGGAGTTACTGAGATAGAAAAGCGACTTGCGACCAGTCTCGAAACAGCCAACAAACAGTACTTTGATCAAAATATGTTCACAAAGAACACGATTTGATAACTTTTATTGCAGCTTCAGCGGAACAAACCTTTATTTTGAATACATCAAAAAAAATTGTTTCCGGGTGAGTAAGACAGGAAAAAGGTACGACTGTCATTTCATTTTAATAAACATCGTTCTACTTTCTATATTTGTCATGTTTTCATAGAAGTACAGCAGTTCTTGTTCGGGAACTGTTTTTTAGAAAAACATCTTAAAAATAATACGACTGTTCGCTGCGTTTCCAACCTTTATTTTGCTTTAGGTACTTTCCCAGGCAAGTCAACCTCGTTAGCTTCGACTTTAGCATTTAAGCTAGCCGGTTAGCATGTGTAAGATTATGTACACACGTTTTGATGTATTTTGGAATTTGGGACGGAATCGTTTTGTCTAAATGTGTATTTTTTTTCAGGGTTCAGTCGTAAACATTGTCGTGTACGGTATCTTTGTTTGGTATCTTCTGTTGCCGGTCATGTGATGTAAGTGTCAGCTAGCCGGTGTGGTGGCGTATTGGTCGCATTGACAGTTTGATGTTTTATTGTGTAAGAGCAGCAGAGGGAGATTCCATATCAGGCCTCATTGCCACAGGGTCTGTCCAACTGTCCTGCCCCTTAGAGGACGATTCGAAAAGTGAAAGGATTCTGAAACCATAGCAGTAAGTTGTCTTTCATTTTCCTCCCTAGATTGTCTGGCCTGCTAAACACTGAAGGACATGGCAGCCAATGGAGCGAGCTGCGAGCAGCCACAGAGGCGTGCAGTGGCGAAAGACAAACACAATGGCAACTCTGCAGGTTAGTTTTGGTGAAGTTTTAGAGAGGAGCACTTATCGCTAACGTTTTTCAATAAGGTTGTTTAATCCCTGAGTGAGACAGAACGATGTGTGTGGCAGTATAACGTGTGCACAAGCTATAAAATGTGCTCAAGCTGATAACATCACTTCCCTTTGTACTCAAATTAACTGGCTTACAACACAGCAAGAGAATGAAGTCAGGTCAAGTCGAGTTTATTTCTATACATACAATGTCTCAAAGGGCTTTATAGACCCATAACATCAGGAAATGAAATGTATTTAGCATTTCCAGGGCAACCAGATTCAATACATGATGTAGTTTTAAGTTTTACAGCGAATCAAGACGGTTGCACTTGTGAACATCCTACAGATTCGTCTATCCGAGAGAGGAGACAGAAAGACAAGGACGAGCGACTGTCTCTGGTGTTGTGGAGGAGGCCTGTCACCACGTTGCATTACTTCTTCTTGGAGGCCCTCGTCAAGCTACAGGAATGGACATACAAGTAAGACTGTGAACAGGTTTTTCTGGTTATCCTCTGTTTGTCAACTTTTGTTGTTATCCCTTCCCCCCTGCTTATCTTGTCAGTTTGCAAATCGCTTATTACTAGTGAATGATTGGAAGTTATGATACCTTGAAAAATACTTTATACCCAAGCAGTTTCCTTGAGATATAATCAGTTCCAATCACTTGGGTTCTTTGTCGGCCATTATTTTAATTGCTGTATATTGGTTGTCTTGTCAGTTGTTTTGGATCTTGATTTTTAACTCTTGTCTCCCTGTTTATCTTCTCAGGCTTTGGCAGAGACGAGGCATCGTGTTCTTAGGTTTGGTGTTGTGTTCATTCTTCTCCCTTGCCTACTCCACCGAGGGATCACACCAGAAAGTAAGGCTTGGGTGATTTGTTGTCTTAGCTGTGTTAATAATCAACATCATTCCTCCAACTGAGGATGTTTAAAGGTTAAAGATAAGTCACTGTTCATCAACCTAAACAACCTCAACAGAGGAAGGCTATTGGTAGATAATGAAGTTGATACTGTTGTTAAGTAATCCTCCACACAGTTCTGTCACAGTTCAAGGTTCATCAAACTTATTTATATATACTCTATTTAACTTATTATATTTTAATTGATCCCTTCTTTGTGATGTTCTTACCTTTCGTCACTGCAGTATGTTCAGTACCTGGAGAAGAGGTTTTTCTGGTGTGCTTACTGGGTTGGACTTGGGATCCTGTCATCTGTCGGCCTCGGAACTGGTCTACACACCTTCCTTCTCTATCTGGTGAGAGAGCACTCAGCTATGCGTTGGTGGAGAACAGACCACACTCGCAGACAATAGATGCAACATATATATTTCTAGTTATAAGAAATAGCTCATACATGCACAAGCAATGGGCATTTTAACCTTTTTAATTTCCTGAGAAAGTCCCCACAGTCATGTAGTAATGATCCCGTCAGGCTGTACCACTCGGAATGTGTTGCTGTCCCAGCAGAGTGCAACACAAGACATTGAATTGGGAGTGTGCCAACTCTTGGGGGCAACTAAGGACAACTGCAGATGTATTTACAAATGAAAAGAAAGAAATGTAGTGAAAGAGAATCTAACCAGGAGAAAACCAACACATCCTTCATGAGTACTCAGCTACCTAATAAAACATAAACGAATAAACGAAAGGGGGGATCAGTACACTACATCTTTATCAGATTTATTCAGGTGCCAATATGTGCTCATTATAAATACATACATGTGGTTTCTGTGCAATGCAAGCCTGGAAAAACATTATCATATGAATGGAAGTCGAGGTATCAGCTGCCCCACATTTTGAAATATCTCAACTGTCAGCCTGCAAAATGATAAGAATGTCAGTGTTGCCTGCTGTGAGTATCTACAAAACAAAGTGTGAGACATGTAGAGTTTTCATAAAGGTAAACCAACACAAATTAAATGAAACTCAACTGAACTGTAGTAATCGCACACAGACTGCAGGCCTCACAGCTTATCGCCGTTCTCGCAGTTTCTAGTGGATGGCATCGCCCCTATCCATTGTTTTGTATGAACTATTTTTCTATTTGTCCCCCATCTGTTCAAGGTTGTAGTCATTTGTCCCTGACAAAGAGCCAGAAACATGACTAGGGCTGAATCACAGACAGATGTGACATTTCCCTTGACCGTGGTATAAAAAAATGTGCATTAAGCAAAAAGAAAAAAAGCCGTAACAATTCTGCACAATCTCCTTTACAGCGATGACGTTTGGTTTTGTTGTGTAGAATGAAATAAAGGGAAAAGATGGATTGTGATCTTTCCATGTTTTTGAAAGCTGATCCCAACCTCTTTGTATTAAGACTTCACAGAATTTGTTGTAGTTTTTCTGTGATCTGTCTAGTATTCTTTCTGTGCTTAGCCAAAATGCACAGTAATAGCCTCATTTGTGGTTGTAAGATAAAGGTTTATTACCCCGAGGGAAATAACTGTGCAACAGTTACAGTACAGTGGTGGAGAATGAAACTAAAGAATTATCTTTAGAGCAAAAAAATCGTGCAAGAATGCATGCAAGATAGCAAAGTACACACAATAAGGGCTACAAAGTACATAAGGAGTGATGGTGTTTTATTAGATATTTAAATTAAATCCCATCAAACATGTTTCTTGAGTGGGGTAGAAAAAGCTTTCAAAGATTTCATAATATTTGTTCATTTGTCTCCGGTTCCTCAGCTGCATTTTCTTTCACACATTTGTTAAAAAAGAAAATAATTTGAGACAATAAAAAGCACACATTAAATTTGAAGGAACTTGAAGCATAATCCCAAAGTAAAGAACAAGACTTCTTTACATTATGATGCTTCTTCTGTTCATCTTTAACTCTTGTACTCGGTGTAAAGGTTCCCCTCTCTTCACCCTTACTCAGGGTTGATGTCAGCCATGAGCAGGAAAATCCCTTTGTTGATTTCTCACGAAGGAAACCACAGAAACCACACCGCCCACCTACAGAGTTACGCTATGAATTCACCTCAAGCCCAAAGCATCCATAGATACCCCACTGGAGAGAATGAGGTCATTCAGCTCATGGGAAAGTGGATTCACTCACTGATGAGTAATCATTATGGTTTCTGTGGAACTGAGTGCTGGGTTCAGTTTATATCACTGCGGTTCAACCAAGACTAAAGACCTGCTGATAGATAGTTGTTGTGGCCCCTGCTGCAAGGTGTCTGAACTGGTGAACCTACCAACATTTCCCAGTTGAGTTCACTTGCCACAGCAATTGGGCGACTCTGTGTAGGTGTGAATATTGGGAGAGCTCCAACTGTTGAACACATTCTTTTCTCCTCATTCCTCACATTCCTACTTGGCCCTTCTCTACATTGGCAGCAGTGGCAGAGTGCAACTGGGAATGAGGAGCGGGTGCCAAGTCTGAGCCATGCTTTGATGTGGATGTCCACTGAATTGTATCGATATACGCTTTACGTAAATCTGCAACATGGCCCCCCTTCCTCCCACCTCAAGAGAGGAAGTTTCAGAACAATTTGGGAATCTCTGACATTTCTTCTCCTTCTTAGATTTTCAGTATGTCGAGTGTTCTGTTAAATGATTTCATATGTAATGTATAAACCATTGGAGACATTGGAGTCAGGGGGCCACTTGGCGATGTTTGGTAAAGTAGTAACTTTGACATTCCATAAGCAAGTCTTCACTTGTTGGTACCGACCCATCACGTCTTGAAGAAATGGTTAGTTCTTTACTAAAAGGCCTGCTTGGCACCAAATAAGCCTTTATTGTGTGAACTAAAGAAGCCCCCTGTGTCTCAGCATACTGGGATGTGAGTGAGTTAATGTGGAAGAGGAGTTGCAGTCAACACAGACCAATTGCGAGCTGTCCATCAACTGTCAGTGTAGCCTGTATCAGTCTAAGGAGGTACAATGGAAGTGCTGTGTAATAGTTTCAGGTGGGCCTGGCGCTACTGAGGCCAGGTGGCTCGGCCTAAGCAGCTGTCAGTATGCTGATAAATGATGACATACCAACCTGTCAGAAAGGCTGTGACTCAGTTCTGTGTGTGTCTTTACAGTTGCTTGTCCCACATCTGAGCCACCTCCATGTGGTTTCTTGCCCTCACCCTCTCTGTCTCTCCTCTTCCTCTCTCTCCCCCAGGGCCCTCACATAGCATCGGTAACCCTGGCGGCGTACGAGTGTGGCTCCATAGATTTCCCAGAGCCTCCCTACCCGGACCACATTGTCTGTCCTCCAGGTAGTGGGATGGAAGAAAGCATCTCCCTCTGGTCCATCATGTCAAAGGTCCGCCTGGAGGCCTGTATGTGGGTGAGTAACAGTTTGGTAAAGAGACAAATTCAGTGACCTTCACCTTCGATGAAAACGTTCACGCTGCTAGCAGAAGGCTGTGTAGAGCTGCTGTGAGCAAACACAGGCTGAGGAAGGTAGATGCCGACTCGCTCAGTCTCTTGACTCTGATCATTGTTAATGGTTACTGCCCCCCATATCATCTTCCCCCTGATATTTGTGTGACATCATTCATGGCTCCCGTCTCCCACTACTAAATGGACTGTACTTATATACTGCTTTTATTCAAAGTGCTTTACAATGACCTCACATTCACCCGTTCACACACTGACGGCAGGGGCATGGGCCAACCTGCACATCGGTAGCAGATGGGGTTCAGTGTCTTGCTCAACAGCACTTCAGGAGGTTTTTCAGGAGTACAATTTTAATGGAAATCAAAAAAATGAGAAGAAAATACTGTAGAAGCACCCTATGAAATAGTTGGACATCAGAACAATGTCTCTGGCCAATTTTAGCAGTATACAGTAAATAAAAGTATATTTTGTGTGTGTGTATAAATAGAAAGATACGGTAACACTCAAGAAAGCAACGTTTGCCTCTCTAGCACAACATAGGGGTACTGCCAGCTGGCGACTTCATCTTTCTATCTCCCAGCCTGGGTATATGCAGCTCATCAAGTAGAGCTTTGAGGTGTGGCGTTTCCTCTAGCTTTCTGCCTGCCTGAAATGGAGATGGATCCTATTACTACTATTACTAACTTTGGAATACAATAAGAAGTTTTTTTGTATATCAATGATGTGGTATTATCTCAGTTACTTTTTTTATGGTAAAGCCATTACAATGTACATATTATCTAGTGTCAGTGTTATTGCCCATGGACCACAATTTCAGAACCGTTTCAAGGTTTTTCAATGCTTCTTCTTTTTTAAATAGTATAAATCAGACTTTGATTAAACCCTCTGTATGTTGCATACAGGTGTGCTGTGGCTACATGTTGTACCTTTTCACAGTCACAACATTCAGCCACATTTGTAAAACCAGGCTTACAGTGAATCCATTACAATATGTAATAAAAAGGAAGCCTAACCCTGACTTAGACAGTAGATTTGATCCTACTACTATAATTGGAGAGCGGTTCGTTTGCACCAAGCACCTTTATCACTACAATTGCATGATCATTTACATAGAGATAAATATTGAGTATTTTTGTACTAGTAATAATAAAAGACCATCACTGTTGTACAGCAGGACACCGATTTAAAAAAAATCTTCCTGCTCATTTGTTCATGTGGGGAATATGTAATCGAATGTCTGCATCACTGAAGAACGAATGATGAACATCCCTAATATACGATCATCTGTTGCCTTTTGCCTGCATTTCTCTGTATTTAGGGTGCAGGCACAGCCATTGGGGAGCTTCCTCCTTATTTCATGGCCAGGGCAGCACGTCAGTCAGGAGCCGACCCGGATGATGAAGACTATGAAGAGTTTGAGGAGATGCTGGAACAGGCCAAGACTGCTCAGGTCAGAGCGGCATACATGCACACAGGCCTCAGTGGGGCATCCACTGTTCTAGTTCCCTGTGGATGTGTTTCTTTCTTTGCATTAGTCATGTACATATAAGACCTACATGCACAGAATAATTTTGTGTAGAGTTGAGGGACAAATCCATGATCTACAGTCACCTACTTTCCTTGAGGTGTCACTTTTAAATGTTATTAGGTTTATCACTCTTGAAAGTTGAAAGATTTCCACAACTGCATTCAGAAAAGAAAAGTAAGCCGGTGAATATTAAAATAAGTAAAATTGTGGACAAATGTAGCCCAGTGCTCTTCACTCTACACCTGTAAACTACTATAGTGATATTCCTGTACTTAGTGTCTTACAAATTTAGTCATTTACACAGTTCCCACTCACTCGGTATGTTATGATTTCATAATTTGGCTACACCTTCAAACTGACCATAGTGTCATTGTCCAGCGATTGGTCCCAAAGAGCCATGTGACTTCAGTGAAGTTCCTCCTTTCTTACACTTCCAGTAAATCTGCCTGCTGGGGGGGTGAGTCACCCTGAGCACAGCTCCCCCTTTAATCATCCCTGCAGCCTTGTGCTCTCACTCCCATACACCCACCCGCCTTCTCTATTTTCACCGGCCTCTAATTTGAATGACAGACAGTTCGGGCAGGATCCGATCTCACATGACCAGCAACCGCTGAGCTCCAATGCTGAGTCAGCAGTCTAGAAATCAGATAATGTGTACACATTGTCGTCTTGTCTTCATCCTCTATTCTCACTTCAGTGGCTCTCAGCTGAGTAGACAAAGGAAGCAGATATCACATGTCTTTGATCATGAGAATGTACTCAGGATGATTCGTCATCGTGTCACTGTAGCCTCAGACAGAAGTAAAACACAGGGATCATTGAATGAAAAAGAGCCCAGCACCAATTAGAGGAGTCATTACAAATATCCTAACAAGAAAACTGACAACTTAACAGGAAAGCAAAAGAATAGGAGTAAAATTATCAGTGAATTCTACAAATATTATTAAACAATAATAGAAACTGTGCACTTTGAGACATCAAGGCTGCATCTTTGTATGTAGGTCAGTTCATAGAATAAAGGCAAGATCTCCCAGACTAAAATTAAACCTGAATTGCTTCCAAATTTAACCCTCATGACATGCTGCTTTTTGGAGTTTGCCTATTTCTGCCTCCAGCTGTAATCTTCACCATGTAACCACAGCTATTCTAGCAGTCCTCAGCACTTTCATACCAAACACATTTCACTTGTAAATGTCACCAGATTCATTTAAACATTCTTAAAATTGCGCTGACGTGATAGCAGAGATCCCATTCCTCATCACTACTATTTGGTTAAACCCCACATACAGAATCTGCTAGAAGAACTGGGTTATGTTGCAGCAAATCATGACAGGGGGATTGCATGATTTTGAAAAACCTGTCTTATAAGAAGATGCTAGAGTTTAATCACTAGATGGAACAATCAGGAATTTCACAGATTACATATAATAGCTCATCTCAAAATGTTACTGATGTTCATATCAAAATGTACCTGTTGATATCTGGTAAAAGTGAAATGTTTTTTTCATTGTTTTTGCAGGATGTTGTCACAAGAGCAAAACTTGGAGTGCAGCATATGGTACAGAAAGTGGGATTCTTTGGGATCTTGGCTTGTGCTTCAGTGAGTTGATTTAAACATATAGTCACATTTACAACAGGCATGATCAAAGATGAGTGTTATGGTGATGATTTTCATTCCTCTCATCTTCAGCAAGCATTTGTTACTGTCAATTTGTATTTAGATTGTTGGACATTAACTGTTGCCTTTTAGCTAAGTCAATATATATGTTTCCCTTACTTTGAAAGTCATTTAACTCCTCCGATGTGTTTGTTTCAGATCCCCAACCCTCTGTTTGACCTGGCTGGGATAACCTGTGGTCATTTCCTGGTCCCCTTCTGGACCTTCTTTGGGGCCACTCTGATTGGGAAAGCCATCATCAAGATGCATATACAGGTAGAAAGCTCAACCAAATAGTAAGACACACAAATGATTGTACCAACAAGATGCCACGGTGATTAATTTACAGATAGTGCGCTGATTCCCCAGGTATAAGAACATCTTGGCTTTGGAAATGACTCACTGTTGTTAGTATCTCCCTGCTTTTCTGTAAGCATTCCTGCCTTTTCTTTCCACAATCTCATAAATGCGGTTTTAGGGAAAAGAGTGTTTAGTGCTGACTGTTTCACTTTAAACAAACTAAACTGTGTGGGATGATTGAGATCAAACCTTGTGTTGACATCATGAGTTAGTCAGCTGAGAAACTCCTAAATGTACATTCCACTGGAGATTCCTAATTTTCCTTTGAGCTCTTGGACGCTTCCAGACCATATGAAGAGGCTTTAGATGAAAGCTAAGAGACGTTTTAAGAAGTCTACAACAAGAGCTGGCATTTTTCAATTTACCAGATCAAAACACTCCTTAATTACTAAGTCTATTGTTGAGTCTGCCACACAAGTGACTAATATGACCCCAGTCTATGTCTGAGGATGAGTCGCCCGGTGTGTCTTTAGAAACTCGACTCTATCATCTCTCCATACCAGCCTGTGATCTCACTGTGAGACCAGACAAAGGGGCTTGTCGGGTAGCAGGGTTGGCGTTATGGAAGCCTTCGGGTCGACATAACAAGGTCAATATGAGAGAAGAAAATGGAGCAAACCATAAAAGAGTGGTTCCCCCGCACCCCCGCACCCTCTCACCCCCCGGATCCTTTTGGACATCACGTGTCATATCCTGTCTGAATTAGTCCAGGGGAGCATGCGTCACACTGTTTAAAGTTGATCTGTCTCAGGACCAGAGCAGAGTGTTGTGGTTTAGTCCCCCACATTGGCACCTTTTAACCCACGCAAAGCCTCCTCACAGCCCACAATTCACTCTCCTACACAGAGGGAACCTCTTAAAACGTGCAACATATTCCAACATTCAAGCTAAGATGGTTAATTTTACACATCGGCCTGGCTGTGTTTTTATGTTTGTGTCTATGAATAAGCCTGTCTCACTTTCTCCCTCTTGAGCATTCTTTAATTGCCGGCTTTCTGATTCACTTCAGAGATGTGGGTTTTATTGTTTAATTTGCTTTGAGGAAGTCCAATAAAGTGATTTGAAAATTGTTTGACTAAATAGCTCTGTAAATAAATGTATAAATGTATGTTATGTCACTTGAAATAGTAAAGTATGTGTAGCCAGTTCATCTCTCTTCTTTTGTCTTTCCATAGAAACTATTTGTCATCATAACCTTCAGCAAGCACATAGTGGAGCAAATGGTGTCCCTCATTGGGTAAGTAAGTGTGTAGGAGTGTGAGAGTGTGTGTGAGAGAGAGAGAGAGAATGTATTAATTAGGTACTTTGTGGAGTTATAGTGGTGCCTCTGGCTTTGTGGTTGGTAGATCATTTGAACATTTTGAGATGGAATTGGTGATTGCGTCTGAAAGTTTTTCCCCGTGGGTGTGAATGTTTTCTTCACTTTTGTCCACAGAAAGGTATTTCTTTCTCCAAGCAATCCATCACTCCAACATTGGTGGTCAGAGCCTGGCATGTGGGGTCCTATCTGAACATGTTGCTCTGACTCACCCTAGCTGAGCTCCCAGAGACAGAATTGCTCCATTGAAGCAGGAAATGCCATCTTAGGATTTCAACACAATAAGCTTATTGTGACTGCTCACCTAATGACAGATTTGGCTACTTTTAAAGGTCACATCTGAAAGATTTCAAGTGAACACAAATATTAAAATTAAGAGTGTGATATGATAAGTGAAGTCACAGAATTTCCGAGGTTGGAATGAACTTTGACACAATTAATTATAATAATAATTTCATCAGTTAGATTCTTCATCAACAGTCTTTCTCGAGCTGTTGGCTGCTGAATGTTCATTCATATGACAGAGCAGTCCACTTGGTGACTCATCTCATGGTCATATGGAGTGTCCTGTTCATGAATTTCTTATTAAAATAGAGTTCATGGTTCTTCCTCATGAAATTCTGATCAGAGTGGATGACTTGTCTCTCGGTGACTCGTGACTTAAATGCTGCGCTGATGCTGAGTCAGGATGCTTTTGTGATTGTGTGCTTGCATGAAGAACGAGAGAGAGAGAGAGAGAGAGAGAGAGAGAGAGAGAGATAGAGATAACACAAATGACTCAGTCTAGACGGGTTTATATGAAATCAGCAATTACCCTCTTCCTCTCCTGTGTTTGTTTAGTAAATTGTCTTCTTTTTTGCTTAGTCTAGCCAAGCCTCAACAAATGGTTTATATCAGGGCCAGGGAGAGAATAGAACTGAAGACTTTGCCTGTCCAAAGTCCTCCACTATAATTTGAGTTGACGGTCATTGATGGCTTCATGTAGTTTGGTTCCAAAGGCTAAACTTAAACTACCAGTATGTCTGTGGGACAAGACCTGATCAAAATGGTTAGTAATACCTTCTTCAGGACTGTATCCATTATAATTGGCCCCCATGGAGCTAATCCACCCTACCTTATAAGGACATGAGCACACCCCGATTAGATGTCTTTCCATCCAGAAGGCAGCATGGTGGTAAAGATGATGACATCATGTCGACTCACTTCCCGATTGAAGAGGCTGACACAGGCTCCTATAGACACCGGAGGGGTATAAAAGGAGGGCCAAAGGAGGTTTCTGCTTCATTCCTCTCTGCTGCCTGCTCCTGTTCACAGTACCTAGTGGAGGAGATGGAAACTCCAGGCTGGGGGGCCAATGCAGGCTGGGGCCTTCAGCAGCTGTTACAGGGATGCTGTTTAGCTGGTGGAGAGTGTTCAGGGAAAGGGAAGCCTCTGAGCTTCATCTAGGGACATTGAATTCAAATTCAAAAGCTTAATTTATTGGCTTGAGGAAGGACACTTGAAGGGTAAGTGAATTAATGTTTCTTCCTCTCTTTTCTCTCCTCTTTTCTCCTCTTTTTCTTTGATGCCTTGTTACGTGGCATATGGGAACACAACATCAGGTCTGTGCCGAGAGTCGGACCATCGCTTCAGAAGCCCTTCAGTCAGTACCTTGAAGCACAGAAAGGCAAGCTGCACAGTGCAGGAGCAGGGAAACCAGCGGTAAGAGAGACCATTTTCACCTTTAGCTGAAAACCTCCACTAAATAGATGCTTTACTATTACTTCTCAGAATGGATAGATATACTTTACTGATCCCAAACTGGGAATTGTTCAAATACACTAGACTTTAAACCAAGCTGTACCTTGGAATAGTTTCAGGCCCTCGTCAGGGCGAAATGTTAAACTTCATGCCAATTTTCCCAATATGTACTTCTGTAATATAATTGCAATGTCGGCATCAGTAAGGCTCTTGTCTAGATTTTTGCCTATGAATAGAAGGAATTGCTGTATGCTGATGTGGTGGTGGTAGTTAATAGTTCCTCCGCCTTGGGTTTCCAGAGTGAGAACTGGCTGTCATGGGTGTTTGAGAAGGTGGTGCTGGTCATGGTCTGCTACTTTGTCATTTCCATCATCAACTCCATGGCCCAGAGCTACGCCAAGCGGCTGCAGCAGCAGAGACACTCCGAGGTGAAAACCAAGTGATGACTGGACAAAGCAGTACAAAACATCGAACAGACTGTGTATGTGCTGCTGCTGCTGGGAGGCCCTCCCTCCGCTCAGCCCCAGACACTCACAACTTTACCAACAAACCTCTCATCCATTCTCAAAGAGGCCGAAAGCTCAAAAAAAAAATCAGGCACTATTGTCGTATGTGTGCTTTTGAGGATGTATGTGCTGTTTCCTGTTTCGTCCCTCTTCAGGTTTTGTAGTTCCTCTGTCATCTCACTCTGTAGGCACGTGTAGTGCGATTGGTTCTCCTGCTGATCTTAACAAGTTTACTATAATGTTAAATTAACCTTTTCATTGACCTCAGAAGTAGCCCGGTGGTGGCTGCTGTGTAAACGGGGCAGTGCCCATCATATGCTATGCCTTATGCAAGATGGGAGGGTCTGACTTTCCCTGGAATACAGCTCATGACTTAACTTGATTTTTATTTAATTTTGTAACATTTTCGAATGGATGAAATTGGATACCTTTGTCGTACAGTGTGCTGCCAAAATGATTGCTGCGGATGGATTTTGCTTTTTGTTTTCAGGGTTTCATTTTCACCAAGTTCCTGTGTTGTTCGACTTAACTGTTTAATCGTTAAAAAAGAAAAAAGCAATATCAACTTAGGACAGAGTGGTATTGATGGTTTGCACATTGTGTAAATATCTTAATATCTTTTGGACAGTATGCGCACATGTATTTGTATTCTACTGGTCTGGGGCATAACTTCAACTTGAACCAAAACAAAAAAGTAATATCATTTGTAAAGTGACATTGTACTCTCAGCTACCTAGTCCCATTTCTATTCTGTACATTATCGGCTCAACCTTGGATCAGATCGTACATAAAAGTGTGTAAATCATTGCACTTAATTCCAAGTCTGAGTGTCTTTTTCTTTTTGCTTTGTAATGCAAAAAATAAAGTTTTGTGTCCATTCTAGTGAACCCACTGTGACAAGAGCTTACGCATGATTTTTCTTGTAGATTTGATCTTCTTGTAAGGTAAGTCAACAGGTCAGCACTTATATGTGAATGTTAGATCCGAGGTGCAGCTAAATCTGTCTGCGTTTCTTTTTCTGTTCTTTTCTAATTCAACTTGGAGCTTGCTTACACATTCTTGGACTCCCAACTACTCCTAATGTTGGATTTACTTCTGCCCAAATTTTACCAACTGGCGCGAGGCTACTAACGGATTCCAGTTGACTACTTTTGTGGATGAGGTCCCTCTAGATCTTCACCCCACTTTCCCATCATGTCAGCTAGCTTATCAGACTGGTGTTGGCTGTTAATCTAGTACGGCAACAACAGTCTGTAAGCTGGCTGAAGTTGTGGACCTTCAGCATTTTCAAACTGATATAATTCTCAATACTTTTGTTGCTATCCACAGGGTGTGACGCTTGTGCTGACTTGTCTTATTCTGTGATTCTGTATGATTAGTAAAAAAATAAAATGGTGAAATGGAATAGAATTCTCATGTTTTTGCTTGCTTTGATTGAGCTAAACATGTGTATTAGACATTAATTGCTGGAAAGGCACTTTATTTAACATTCCAAATCCAATTATTCAAGTATTCAATCATTAAGCAGCAGTCTGTCAAATTGTGGCATGGAATCACAACACATTTGAGCGGCTCCCTCCTCTGCCTTCCTCCCTGCTGCACCCGTCCAGCCAACTGTTGAATAGTCATTTTGTGCAGACTTTTCCTCAGTCCCTGCATAATAAACCACTGTGATTGTGCTGAGCTTTCACCAAACCGAGGAATTCTTAAATACATAATGCCTGCTTCTCATCCCCGCTGATGTCCCACCTCGTGGTACTCCCAAGGGTTACAGGCAGTCAAAAGTAATAAGGCTCATTCCTCCCTCCATTCTTAGCCGAGTTGACTGTAGCTGGAGATGACTTGTTCCAGAGACGTAAAGCTGTCCAGGAAATCTTCCTCCGACATTCCAAACTTGACATACTGATGGACGTAGGCCCTGAAACAGTTGAAACAAACTCTTCAAACCAATCATGAAAGTAATTTAGTTGCAGTTAAAGCTGTACCTCTTAAATTGACTATTAATTCTAACACTACCTCACACTCGGTTCTTCAATCTGCAAATTATTTTCCAAAGCAATGTGCCAGACTCACCTGGAGGCAAACATATTCCAGGCTTTTCCCACCATGTTATCCAGGGGTTTGAGCAGAGCCTGGCTGTTGCTGACCAGAGTTGCAGATTTTTCATACTTGTCAAAGGGCACCGGAGATTTCCACACATGAGAAGCCTCCTCTGGTGGGAGCCAGGAGGTGTAGAGTGCCGGCTCGTGAAAAGCACCTGGGGAGAGTATACAGTTCACATCCCCTTATCTCAGAGCATGAAATCATGAAGAATAAAACACCATTATAGCACTAACCCACGCATATGTGCTACACCAAACACTTTGAATCACATCCAACAAGTACCAACAAGCCACCAGCTTTGAGGCAAATCACTGAAAAGCTGCAGGCTTGCATTTGTGACGTTCCAAATAGTGAACACATGGGAAAATGGAAAATCTAAATTAAAAGCCTTACAGTTAAGCATAGATTTCTTATAGTCTTGTGCACCACTTCAAGTATCACTGGTTTCCCACATGGCACAGTGTGAGAACCAATCACCACGTGGGCAAAGCTAATGTTAAGCTAATGTTAAGAAAGCAGCCACTTCCTTCTAGCAAGGAAGACAAAGCCTTGCTAAAAGGCACTTCAGCAAGATTAAACATCACACTTTCTGTCCGATTTATGTTTGGATTGTGGCAAGCCTGACCCTCAGTATTACACAAGGTATAAGGGGTCTTCAGTATTATATAAGGTATATATATAAGCTGATTACTACTGGCTCCTTACAGAACACAGTATGCAACATGATTTTCCACACAACCTATACAATTCCAGCAGCACTCTGACCTGTCTCTGCACTGTAAACATCCTTCCCTCTCAGTATAAGCAGGTTGGCAAGAGACGTGTTAAAGCCAGGTCCTTTATGGCCTCTGAGCCGCTCAGAGCCACTGAAATGGCCAGCAGGTGGACTCACTTGCCAGTCTATACCTGAAAGCATACAAAGAACAAGGCATTACACTGGAACCTCTCGTTCGTTACATTCTGAATCACAGAAGAAATTTAGATTTGGACGGAGCTTACCTGCCTCCATCTTGCTGTTGGAAATGAGCATCTGCCGTAGGTGTTTGAGCAGAGCTGGCCAGCTGAAGGTGCTGTAGGCCAAGGAGGAGCTGGACATCTGAGGGATCGTACACACACTGAGCAGCTTGTACTCTGGGTGACAGGCAAGGGCACCCACCAGCTCCCCTGAGACACACATGTAGAGAGTTAATACCATTTAAGTGAGTTTAGGGCATTTGAAAGAGTGAGCACACTTTCCCATCATGCCACACCTGTGTGTTGGCCCCCCCTTACCCAAAGGATTTCGGCTGTAAACTCCTTGAGAGTCCGCAGTGAGAGCAGGCTGCAGGACGCTGCCCAGCTGGTGTGCGATAACTCTGTTGATGTCGCTGAAGGAGATGTGTTTGATGTTGAGCAGCTGACCGCAGATTCTGTGCACCGTGTCATTCTCGTGCACCAGGATGGCGTCCGACAGCTGGTAGAGATGAGCCAGAGTCAGCAAAGAGTTGTAATTCTGGACAATCACCTGCAGGGAAAGATGGAGAGGATACAAACTGAAGTTGATCTGTAACAACATCCATTGATTGCGCACAGTGGAGTGTGGAGTGTGGTTGACCTACAGTACCTCTCCGGTCCCGTACGGCCAGGTGAGGTGGTTGAGGATGAAGGAATTGGGGTAGACGTCTCGGAGACACTGGGTCACATAGGTGCCGACCCCTGACCCCGTGCCCCCTGCCACACTCATCATGGCCATGAGCCCGGCCAGCCTGTCGCAGCGCTCCACCTCTCGCCTCACCAGCTCCTCCACTACCTCTCTGTGCCGTGAACCATGGACACAATACCTGTTTGGAATGAAGGGAAAGAAAGCAGATTAGCAGGGGTGATTGATAAGTTCTGAGCCTGCCAAGTCCTGCCTTGTATCCACTCAAACACACAATTGTCAGTTACCATGGCTGTTACTTAGCAGCCTATGATGATGCCCTGGGCAAATGGTTGGCATGGTGATTTAAGGGGCATACCAAGTCATTCCAATATTCCAAATCTGGCAGTGACACACATATCTTTCAATCAATATCAATAAAGCCAAACGTAATATTAGAAAGAAGAAACTGGGACAACATTGATCCTCAGAACTTACTAAAGTCTCTCTCTCTCTCTCTCTCTCTCTCTCCCTCTCTCTCTCTCTCTCTCTCTCTCTCTCACCCATTGGCCCAGTTGTTTCCAGAGCCCTGCTTCTGGCAGAAGTAGGACGAGTCTCCATACTTCCACCTGCCGGACTTTGCAGCCTTAGTCATGCTGTGGTTTATTACTTTAGGCTCCATATCGATCAGCACCGCTCTGGCCTCAAGCTCTGGTTCGAGAGAAGACACATTGACAGGGACATGTGACCCATGAAAATGTCAGAGCAGTAAAGCAACGGGACGGCGGCCTTACTTACCTCCGTGTGTGTTCTGGTGGAAGAACTTCTCGGTGCTGGCTGCGTTGTAAGATCTCCTCTGTCCGTCCTGAGCATCGCGGCACATGATATCAAACAACTCCTCGCCCACCTGGTTACCACACTGACCCAGCTGCACCGTCACTATGGACATTGTACGATCTTAATATTAAATCGCTACATTCCGTAAGTTTGTGAAAGCAGACAGTCTAAATCTGTGTCTTAACTCTCCCACATCTACAAGAAAGTCTCATAAGTATACAAAGGTTCGATGTCGGTGTTTTTGCCAATGTTTGGGAGCGACGTCTCAACTCTGGCGCCATGGCACCGGTATGAAGTTGACTTCCGCTCAGAACTTTCAAAATAAAGCTCTTATTTAAGAACGATGAAATAGTTGGTGATTGCATCATCATCATACTACAAACTGCAAAATGTCCTATAAGTAAAATAGATAATAACACAATAGTTCCATTTAATTTAAAAAAAAAAAAAAAAAAACATGTGTACCTGGCAGAGTACAGTACAGTACAGTTTTAGAATACATAAAAATAGAATGGCATGGAGGGTATTCACTATCATGATTGTCCGTCATCAATCGGTAATCAAGGGTAGATTTAGCTTGTAATAGTGAACTCATTCTTGTGTATTATGCACAACTACAACTTATGCATAAAAAGTCTTTAAATAAGGTTTCAGTGCTGTACTATCTCCTCTATGGTGTGTGCTTTTGTGTTTGTGGGTGCACACATTTATGCACCATGTCTAGACTTTTAAATCATAGTTGAACTACATTCAAATACAGAAAGTCCATTCTGAGGCAAAGAAGAAAAGAAAATCATCTATCAACTGTCCAATAAAACTGCACCTGCACCGTGTGTGTGCGCGCGCACGTGTGTGTACGTGTGTCTATGTGTGACTGAGGGCATTTATTCATGTGCTTCAGAGTTAATCTTATCTTATTTCATGTTTCAGGTATATCATCTAAATAACCCCTCTAAATAACTTTGTGATCACTGTGGCCTTGACTGCTACTCAGTCAGGACTCAGGACTTCTGTGTCACTTCTATTTACATGTGTTGACTCTCCTGATGTTTTTGTTTTCTCTCTCACATGCTCTCTCTCTCTCTCTCTTTCTCTCTTTCTTTTGATAAAGATGTAATTTATCCTCACTGTACAAGCACATCTCTCTTTGTAATTTCGTGTTTCCCACTGTCTGTTGTATGTTTTAGGTCTGTGTTATGTGATATTTTATATGTGCTTATATTGTGTATTACACAATAACAACCTTGGATGCCAAAGACACATTTCCCTTTGAGACAAATAAAGCTGAAGCTTGACCTATCACCTCCTTATTGTCCCATTAATAACAATGTATGACACGATGGAAACCAACCATTAAAATATAACGACTTCTTCATAGAACATTTTAAAATATGTAACAAGAAACACATAATCTATGATATTATTTTTCATACTCACAGCAAAATTTCATCATCTATAGCAAAGCAAGATTTGCATAGCAAGAGGAAATGAAAGTAGGAATGTTTAAACCTTAGTAGGCCTTATTTAATTGACATATATTTGTTTAATGACATTATGACTTCTACAATATAAATATGTGTTGTATGGCTCAAAACAAACATTTTGTAAAGTGCAGCCAATTGTTGTTTTAGGGTTCATGGTAGGATATTGTTGTGGGTTATAGTGATGATATTTTGGTGATGGGATTCCCTTCAAGAGCTGGTTCTTATGGAGAGGAGTGTGATGGTCCCATGGCTTTTGTTTTTATAATGCAGCAGGTACCTGGGAACGGAGTGCGGTTCAAGTAGGAAGCACCTGGGCCTGGTGTTCTCTCTTCAAAGCCAGGTTTTGACAAATACAATGACTCACAGACACAGAGAGGATAAAAAAGGCAGCTGCATTTGAACAAACAAAGGTGAAACACACAAAACACGTGGCAGGTTAAAATGGTAGAGGCAGGCAGAGAACGGTGAAAGCACCAATAAGGACTGAGATAGTGAAAGTCACGGTCAGTCTGTCTCCTGTTCAAACTTAACCTGGGGTAATAGTGAGTCATTTATTAATGTTATGTAATGGCCTAATTTTAATATTAAACACACAGAGAAGTCTATGCAATCATCAGCATCTTCTTCACATTTCTTGCTGAAATCTTGACCAGAACTCCCTCACTAAGTAATAGCTTACTATATAGCAAAAGGAACTTTAAAAAAAGAAAGGGGTCAATCAAAAAATATCAATTTGATTCTAGCAAAATTAAAAAGTTTGACTTATGATTGACTTCTAATTCTTTAATGGCTTGAACCCTTTTGTTTACATTCGTGTGGATCACAAATCTTATCTTTGTTTATCATTTTATAGGTATAGCTACATGTGTTTAACTATCCTAAATCACATCTTCGAAACATTCCATTGATTTCTAAATGAATAAATACATATAAGAGACTGTCTGAAATAAATAACATTGAAGAACCTCTATTATTTGTGTTCTTTGTTAAAACAAGAGCTCGGGTTACCGCCTCTTTCGCTGAGCGACGCACTGCGCATGCTCAGTGTAGTAGCCGGTTATGGCGGCGGTGTGTGTTTGTCCATGAGGTGGGGGACGCCCGCTATTCTTACGGCGTGACACGGAGCGATCGGAGCGAAGCGCTGCCATGGCAGGAGTGTTTGACATAGATCTGGATCAGCCGGAAGAGAATGTCTCCGACGATGAGATCGAGGAGGTACTTTAAATACGCGAAACAGAGCAGGAGTTGCTCCACTTGGCCATGCTACACACTCACTAGCCACCTAGCTTGTTAGCCTGCAGCCGTAGCTGGCAGGCCCGTTTAGACGAGCAGCCGCAAATGCTAACGCTGTTAGCATGACAGCTGCGAGAGAGCTGTCACTTTTTTGTTTATGTCCCTATTAACGCCATGCTTGTCCGTTGAGGAGCGTTTGTTTGAACGTGTCCACGGTTCGGAACTCTCGCTGTCATGTTGGACCCGGGCTGTCCGCACTTCGTGGCCACAGGTGCTGCAGAGACAAATGTGGCTCAGTGCAACAGTTTATTTTGGCAGGACAGTCGTAGAGTGGGACTGTGGACCTGAAGGCGGTGTGTGTGTGTGTGTGTGTGTCCACAATCCACCAGTATAACATTAAAGCTAATTTACACTCTGTTTTCATGTGTGTAACGGCATCTTCACACATGACTAAACTTCAGATGTCCTATAACAAAATAATAAACTGTTGTCATGAAAATACTACAATGATTGGACGTATAAAGAAATCAATATTGTTAAATGTTGTTCATATTTTTGCACCACGTTGACGCTCATGTTGTGACACGCATTGGGTAACTATTGCATCATAGCGCCCGTGGTTGTAAACAGTTAAATTAAAACACACAACGATCAAAAAATGTGTTTCACAATAGAATATATCCATTGACATTTATATTAATATATCATGTTTAGTAGGAATATGATGACATCTCAGACTGTAATTATCTTTAAATGTCTTTTAGGTTTGTGTAAGCATAATTTATTAATTCACAGCTACTTTTACAGCAGGTAACTTGTTATGCATCTGTGCATGTTATGATAAAAAAGTTTTCAACCCAACACAGGAGAGACAAAATAATTAATATGTTCTAAAGCGTCAATAAACAGAAGAGGAAACAACAACATCATCATCATCATCATCATCACCCAAAACAAAACGCACTTGATGATTTGTCCTTCTCTTTCCTCCAGGCTCAAATCAATGAGATCATGGACCAGTGCAGTGGGTTTGAGTTGTAAGTACCGACTAAGTGCCTTTGAGTTTGTGTGCATTGACATTATGGATGTGTGTTTCAAATATTAGATGTGATGCCTTGAATGTTTTAATGCAGCAACATGGACGACTGCGAGAAGATTGAGATATCGGAGGACAATGTCAATCAAGGGACAGAAAACATTAAGCCGGAGTGCTTTGAGCTGCTGCGGGTGCTGGGGAAAGGTGGTTATGGAAAGGTACTTATGGTACCCATGAACGCCTCATACAGTATATAGGTTGACTCTTCATTGTATGTTTGAACAAAAATGAGTTTAAAATGTGCTAATAATATGTAATTTGTTGATGAGGTTTTGCTATAATGTGACATAATAATAATAATGTTCCAAATGATGTTGATTAATTGCATCAATCCATTTCAATTCTTGCAGGTTTTTCAAGTCCGAAAAGTTATGGGAGCTGCCCCTGGAAAAATCTTTGCCATGAAAGTTTTAAAAAAGGTATTTAAAATTCCCCCAGGCAACATTCCTCCTATGTCTTCGTTATGTCCTTGATATATGTCCTAGTCCAGGCACGCGCAAGCATCGTTTCACCCATTTGAGTTCCTACCTACGAAAACATAGTAACTTGCCTGTAATTGCAAATTTAAAGCGCTATGTTGCTTCCGTCTGCAAATATTGGCCGTCCTTGGTGGCGGGGTAAAATTTCACCACTAGCTGGGACTTTGCCATCTGAACTGCTCTGCTGCAGCCTTGGCACTTGAAATACTCCGTCTCAGCCCGTTAGATTCTGCTTGATATTCACACTGCTTCTGCTCCATTGGCTAAAATGACCCCGGTGACACATTGCAGACCTGCCAGGTTTAACCCAGGCAAGCTTCTTACGTGGCACGCGTTTCTGCAAAATACTGCCTTGGTAATAGTCTGTGGCTTTGGGGTAGATGCTGAATAATCACACAGGAATAACAGCCAGTAGAATTTAAGAATGCTCATCAAATGAAATGGCAGTGGATTCAAATATGTTTTGAACCCCTTATGTCTCACCCTCACCTTCTTGGCAGCCCAGTAGAGGAAGCATAAGCACAGTTGGTGAGTGAGAAGGACCTGAACAAGCTGCGTGAATATAACTCATAACCGGGCCATAATTGAATAGTATCATTTATACATCTCTCAATATGTTTCACACGTATGGTGAAGGCGGATGAGTTCCTTTTTCCAACGCTTAAAGTAAATATTGTAATGTAGTCACACCAAACACTCAAGAGTTGAGGCAACAGTGCTGCTCTTTAGGTGTCCAGCATCAGAGGTTAGCTAAGGTAAACAGCAGCAGGAGAGTGTGGATGACCGGAGACTTTCAGAATCCAATATTATCAATGCCAAACAATCCAAGCCAAAGTATTTGATATAGATGCCTCTGTTCAAACTCTATACCATCATCTCAGCTGGGTCAAGATGTCAGGTAGTCTTTATAGAACACAAATGAAAACACCAATGTAACGATCGGTGTGGACCTCAGGTTTTTTGTGTCTGTTGTTGGAGGCCTGTTTCATGTCACTGCCCGTAAATAAAGATGTGTCTCTTTGCTTCGGGGGCGCCAGGCGATGATTGTGCGCAACGCGAAGGACACGGCCCATACCAAGGCAGAGAGGAACATTCTGGAAGAGGTGAAACACCCGTTCATCGTGGATCTCATCTACGCCTTCCAGACGGGAGGAAAGCTCTACCTCATCCTGGAATATCTGAGCGGTCAGTAGAAGGCAGTGGACACACACGCACACACACATACACGATGATGCATACACATACATACGTGTTCGTAGCAATTGCAGTCGTGTTAGTTGACCCTCTCATTTACAGTCTAAACAGTAGAGAGACTGAATGATTTAAGGACACAGACTCAACAACCCTGCAGTATCTCTCTTGTCTTACTGTTTCATTCACACACTCCCATCTATATTTCTTCCTGCCTGTCACACACACACACACACACACACACACACACACACACACACACACACACACACATTCGTGGCAAACCACAGACTTTGCAGAATGGCCAGCCATTCTTTCCACCACTCCTCTGTCTCCTGAGGTTCCACTCTGCCCTTTAGCACATGAAGCACATTGAGTCTCCCTCGTGTATGAAATGTGCTGTATAAATAAAGCTGCCTTGCCTTTTCGATTTCAGCGTCACTGTAACTCCAAACATAGACGAGCTGAGTGGTAGATTTGTGTTAACGCAGCATGTGGAGTGCACACTTTGTTCGTAGTGAGAAACAGAAAGGAAACAGTCAGACACTCACAGACTGACAGGGGAAAGTGGTTGAATCGGGCACTGCGCTCACCTCACACTCACGGCGGTCAGAGACATTCAACTATATTTGGAGATGGTAGGGATCCAGTGACTTCCTCAGTGATACTTCAGCAGGGCTAATCTCAGACGTTAGGGGGTGCAGGGTGTGATTTTGTGTGTGTTGTGTGTGTGTGTGTGTGTGTGTGTGTGTGTGTGTGTGTGTGTGTGTGTGTGTGTGTGTGTGTGTGTGTGTGTGTGTGTGTGTGTGTGTGTGTGTGTGTGTGTGTGTGTGTGTGTGTGTGTGTGTGTGTGTGTGTGTGTTAACTGCATAATCATACAGCTTAACGTGTGTGTGTGTCGTCTGTGCAGGAGGAGAGCTTTTCATGCAGCTGGAGAGGGAGGGGATCTTCATGGAGGACACAGCCTGGTCAGTAATGTTTGTTTTGACATCACCAGGTAGGGGGAAATAAAAGGGTTAAATGAATGTGATGAGGAAATGTGATGCGTTCAGATTCGCAGCTCAGGTGGGGGGGAAAGATGTTAGAGTTAGATTCATATTGGCTCATATTAGCACTAAAACCTGATCCAGTTTTACTCTCCGTATTTGTTCACTCGTGGTACTGCCAGAACTCTTACATAATGCAAAAAATGAACAAAATTTAGACTCTTTCATGCCCGGTTTTGAGGAATCCTCACCAAAAGTTGCAAAAGAAATTTGTGTGTGTTAATAATAACGGGATATGTTTCAAATAATTGGCAAAACAATTCTATCCACTTATGGGATGAATTTGATGTATGCTGTGAATAGATTTCTTTTATTTCCATGTGTAGTTTCTACCTGGCTGAGATCTCCATGGCTCTGGGCCACCTGCACCAGAAGGGCATCATCTACAGAGACCTGAAGCCTGAGAACATCATGCTCAACAGCCAAGGTGCGGGAAGAAGGAGGATGTGGTCAGCGTATATGTACAATGTGACCTCTCGGGCGCGTATCCAAAAACTACTATCATTCAACAAAACACCAGTTGTCTCTGCGTTATGATTGTTCTGTTTCTGCACTACAAGGTGACGTGAGCATTCTAAACGTGTCTGCCTGTGTCTCCTTCCCCTCTCAGGTCATGTAAAGCTGACAGACTTTGGACTGTGCAAGGAGTCGATCCATGACGGCACAGTCACCCACACTTTCTGCGGAACCATAGAATACATGCAAGTATTCAGTAGTAGTATTACTCCTTCCAGCACATTCTCTTCAGTCTTGACTCGTTTTCATCACTGGACTCCATGGTAACAGGGCCCCAGAGATCCTGATGAGGAGTGGACACAACAGAGCAGTGGATTGGTGGAGTTTGGGCGCTCTGATGTACGACATGCTCACAGGAGCGGTGAGTCGAACGTAACCGCCGCTTCTCACTCAGATCTTGTCACGCTATAATACATTTTTAATGTTTACTCCTCAGCTAGATATATGGTTGAAATGAGCTTTCTCTTCTCTGTTCTTGCACCCTAGCCTCCGTTCACCGGGGAAAACCGAAAAAAGACCATCGACAAGATCTTGAAGTGCAAGCTCAACCTCCCGCCCTACCTCACACAAGAAGCCAGAGATCTCCTCAAACGGGTATCCGCTGTTTGCTTTCGCCGCTCCGGTTCAACCAGCACTTGTGCTTGGAAATGAATGTGGAATTGTTCTGAAGTTGTGCTTTTAACATTTGCCTGCAGCTGCTGAAGAGAAACGCCTCGTCGCGGCTAGGAGCGGGAGCGGGAGACGCCACAGAAGTGCAGGTGAGAACATGTAGGAGGAGGAATAGACAGAACACTCCACACATGATATACTGCCTCTCTGTTAGACGCCAAAGGTCAACTCCCCGAAGCTGAAACGTTTTAGGCCTGGCGGTGATATGCCTTTGAAAAACTAAACACTCTTTTGCTGACGCTTTCACTCTCATATTGGAAGAAGTTGAAGTGGAGAAGTGACATTTGAGCCCCAAATACATATATAGTCGTTCATGGCAATCTGTTGTTCCATAGACTCATCCCTTCTTTCGACACATCAACTGGGAGGACTTACTGGCCCGGAAAGTGGAGCCGCCGTTCAAGCCTTTTCTGGTGAGTAGCAGAGGAGCAGGGCCTTCTCCTTTTTTACCCACTTGCCACGATTCAATCAGCCGATTAGATTTGAGTAACCGAGCCGACGGGCTTCTCCCATTTCAGATCGGCGTCTCGTTAGTTGACACGTCTACACCGTCTCGTGTTGCCTCACCTGTGTTTGTCTTCCCTCTCCCGTCTTTGCAGCAATCAGCCGAAGACGTGAGTCAGTTTGACTCAAAGTTCACCAGTCAGACACCAGTCGACAGCCCGGATGACTCCACTCTTAGTGAGAGCGCCAATCAAGCCTTCCTGGTAATGTCTCCTGTGGCTTTCATGTGTTGCATTGCGTCTGAGTCTGACAACCTGGTGAAACTTCTGAAGTATCTCTATCGCCAAAGAAAACAAAGTGGAGATTTTCACATTACGAAACTCATTATTTAGTTTGTTTTATATGTTACTTAGATTAGATGTGTTAGACAAACAGATCATGGCATATACCAAAACATATCACACTTTTATTCATATCTTCATAATCACAACAAAAGTAATCTCGAGGCACTTTCATGATGACAAGTCTTCTCTCACAGTTGCTTGGTGTTAAAATAATAACACAACTTGGACATGCGAGTTAAAGCTGCAACAGTTAAATGGGGATCACATTGCTTCATCATAATCAGGAATACTTGGTTCTCCATCGCTCTGACGTGACTGTGCGGACCTTTTCCTGTGCTTCCTGTAGGGTTTCACATACGTCGCTCCTTCAGTCCTGGAAAACATCAAAGAAAAGTTTTCGTTCGAGCCAAAAATCCGTTCCCCTCGGCGGATTATGGGCAGCCCGAGGACACCGCTCAGGTATGTGAGGCGGCTTCGTCGGACTCCTCACAAACTTGTCTTGTGACGTGGATGACTGCCCTCTGCTGGGTTTTAAAAGAATTGTTAATTGTGTAAACAGAATTGTGCCTCTCTGCTCCACAGAAAGCTCCCACACTATGGATGAAATAGCACATTCTTTTATTTATTTGATCAATTATGTATTATTGTGTTGTATGTTTTGATTTTTGCGTCGAAAGTGAGAGCAAATATGATGTGAAATATTTATGACTGATGTCTGTGGTGAAAGTGGCCGTCTGGCAGAGATCCATGAATCCCAAATCCCAGACATCTTAGTAGATGGAATCCAGAAGTGTCAGCTCTGGACACAATGGCTGAATTCTTTGAAGAGCGTTGTTCTAAAATCCCTCCTTCCTCCTCCTTCCTTTTGATTCCTCCAGCCCAGTCAAGTTCTCAGGTGGGGATTGTTGGGCCCGGAGCCCCCTTCTTCTGGCTGGCGGAGGGGGACCAAGTGTCCTCCAGTCTCCTCAGGACCAGGCCATGGAACTGTCCACCCCAGAGCAGATGGACGTATCAACCAACTCGGAGGCCTCGGCCCCCCTCCCCATCCGTCAGCCCACCGGGGTCAACCTGGCACAGATGAAGCAGCAAACCTACCCGGTCATGGCCAAACGCCCTGAACATCTGCGTATGAACCTATGACCCACCGAGCCACTTCTTGACTCTTTTTTCTTTTTCTTTTTTCCTTTGTTGATATTTTTTTTAAGAAAGAAGGCAAAAAGATACAGATGCTAGAGACAACAAGAATTGAAAAATCGGCACGCAACATTTGCTGTGACCTTTGACCTTGAGCGTGTGCATGGGTCTCAGACTCCAGTGTGCTGCAGTTAAGTGCTACTCATCACCTTTGTCCTCTGATTCTTGACCCCTGTCGCTGAACTGGACGCGTAGGATTGGAAATTCCTTAGGGGGACTTCTACCTTTGTATGACGGTCTCATCCCAGGAAAGCAAAGGCGATAATGTATCATCGGTTTACTGTATGCAAGCGATTTACACTAACATGCAGTCAGTCTACTGTACAAGACAACGTCCAAAGTACTTTGCGCTACATGAATGAATGCCGGTAAGGAAATTGCTTCCACTGACAGATGTTGAGAGTTCTGTTTAAAATGCTAAGCTATGAATCTCTTTATTTGACAAAGATCAAAGATATCATTGGGAGCAGCTGATAAGACGTAGTTGTGGTACTGAATATGACTTTACAAAGTCTTCTGATGTGTCACAAAACAGACGCATCAACAAATGCTTAAATAACTCAATAATGACTTGAGGAGATCCTAAATAACAGATCTTGACTTTTATATTCTGTCAGTGTTGGTGTGTTGTGGATGACTTCTGGAATGGCTTTTTTTGGTGTGGGCTCCATCCTTCAGTTCAGTGTGATTCACCTTTTTCGCCCCAAACCATCAAACCGATCTGAGTTGGTGCTGCTTTGTGCCCCCCTCTGGCTTCCTACTGGACGTTGGGCTAAATGAAGCCCCCCGTCACAGTGGTGGTTGGCACGCGTCGTGACCCCCATCTGACCTCTGGAGTGATGTTATCATGGAGGTGGTGGTGTGTTGTAAGTTGATCTGAATACTGTCTGGAGTTGGGGCAACATATGCATCCTTCTGCGACATTCACTTGTTTAGGAGGGAACTTTTAGAATTCCCGAAAGACAAGACAAATTATAATAAAACTGAAAAATACATAGAATGCATGGTGTGTTTTGTGTAAGAGCATAATCTACATACTGTTTATTCACATAACACAACAGAGACATCAATCCAAACTTTTGTGCATATTTTATTATATACAGAGTAAAAGAGTTGCTTTAAATGTCATCAATAACCCATCAGAACATACAGCATAGCTGCTAATATATTTCACTTCCTCACTGTACTGTCACCCTGTTCTATCCTTATAAAGCAATTTGGGGTTTGATTCAAACATTGGTAACAAAAACTCACTAACTAGAAAAAAAGTGAACATTGTCATGAGGTCACTGTGAGATAAACATGAGGAATGAATATTTATGTAGCATTTACCAGTTTAGCAGACAGGATTAAAATAAATGTATATTCACCAAAATACCCAAAATGTTGCAGAAATTAACCATCAGCATCACAAACTACAAACAAATCAAAACAACAGAAGAAGTGCCCCATTAATTGTAGAACGGCTGTCAGATCTAGGCCTTTCCCTATTACAAACATGTACAGGCACAAATGAACGTGAACAGGCCATTAAACGTCACAACAATGCCAAGTTCTTAGATAACAAAATCAAAATGATCCACCAATGTTTGACATTGTTTGTGCATGAAGCCAGAACCCAGTTCAGACCCTGATCCAGCCCCCGACTGTGTGCCTCCATGTTGAATTTAACAGAGTTGTTGGGAGTTTCAATGCTGGCTTTAGGGTAAAATACTGTAAAATTCAATCATATGTACAATATTCAATACATATACCAGGTCTTTGCTTATTTATTTGATTGGCTTAGGATCAAGGCTGCTTGCTATACCACCTATTTAACAGCCAGTGAGACTATCAGGCTGCACAAGATGACTGCTTCTCTGCCAAGGAGATAAACTAAACACACGCAAACTGGCTGCCCCTCACTTTAGCTGGTGTTAATGATCTGCCAAAGGATCTGGAAAAAAATTTTGACAGGCTTTTTAACTGGTAATATATTGGAATTAGCGATTAATTGTCGCACAAATAAATAAGTACCGGTATGTGTTGATACTGGCATAGAGTGGCCAAATAGAAGCAGGCCTGTAAATTATTGGAATATATTACCCAGACTCCACTGGGGCCTGGCAAAAGCAAGTGTGGGCGATGAAACGGGCTGCTGTGCCATTTCACCGATGAGCAGAATGTTGGAATTATATTACATCCCGTCCCTTTAATTAAACGCTGAGCAAATCAAACATTGGACCTTAAATGCCAAGTAAATCAAACATTGTATTACAAAAAATGATGCATCAAATTATATAGTTCCTTTTTTAATCATTGCCCTGTGAATGAAGTACCCAATCAGATTTTGACAGCGATACAACACACACGGACAATTCCGGTCCTTAGGCTCAATTTTGGAAATAAGAGGAACAACACTAACACAAGTAAAGATCTTTTGGAAAGCATTACGTTTCCATCTTGTAGGTGACTTTGAAACTACCATGGTCAGAAAAACAGTTTGTATTCCGGACACGAGAGAATACAAATTCCGTCAACATTGAAACTGTTGATAATAATGGGATTGTGCGTAAAAACACAGTGTTCATTCACTTCTTGGTGAGGAATGTGAACTCGCGCGGCGGCTTCACTGTCTGGATGTTGGAAGTGAAACTAATTCAAGTCGTGACATTTTGAGTCATCTCGCGAACTACGTTACATTCGCGTGTTACACATGGTGGAGTCATGGGTTCAACGCTTGCATCTTTAGAAGTCATCTTCCTTGCACTACAGCTAAGGTATGGGCAGCTTTGAATTACTGTAGTAAGAAATCATCAAAGTCTAGAAACTGTGACAATCTAACAAGGCACAAAAATGACAAAACAAAGTTAAGTTATCTGAGTCAAATAGCAATGAAATATATTCTTAATGACGGGTTGAATGATCTTAAATAGGGGAATGGATTGATTTCAAAGGCATTAGAACATATTTTTGCAGAAGTATGGCCGCCTCTTCCCTTTTGTATCCTTATAGAATATCAGGGTAAATAAGAATAATTCCAAATGCTACTTGGCCCAGCTCTGGTTTGGTTATGTGTTTTTAGCAGCAGAGAATGTGATACTACCACTGTAACAGATGTTGAAGAGACATTGAGTTATGGTGAGAAGGACATTTTACCTCCACAGCAAATGACAACGACGTACGTCTTTGTTTTTACGTAGTTCAAGGTGACAGAAGTGAGAAAGTCTGAGATACAGCGGAGATGAGCGTGGCAGATATGCATGGACGTGTCCAGCATTCAGCCATTTGGTGTGGAATATGAGTCAGTGGCGTTGGTGCTTTACAGGGTGTCACTGGTTCAATCTGCATCTCCAGGAAGCCGGGCTCTGTTCCTGCAGCTGCCTCATCTTCTTCCCTAACCACACCCACCAGGCTAAGCCGATCACAACGCACACCACCGACTCCACATAGTAGCCGTCCAACGTGGTCACGCACAAGCCGCCCTCCGTGACGCACAGCTAGAAAAGAGAAGCAAAAACAGGAATTAGTGCTCAACGCCGTCTCTCAAATTACACACATGCGGGCGGCCACACTCATCCACCGCTCACCGCCGCCTCCTCTGCAGAGCCGCAGCTTTGTGCCAAAGCTCCCTGACACTCCTTAGACGTCAGTGGATCCACCATCCACAGAGCCATGGTGGAGGGCCAGTTCCCCCCCAGGTTTGTGACGGTGTTCAGGAGGGTCATGTAGGTCCCACCGATGAGCGGGTCACTGACCTTGGCGTGGAAGGCCATGCACGCCACGTACATGCTGTACAGCGCCACCTAGGGGGAAAAACAGGGGAAAAGCCATTTCAACTAGTATCAACAGTGAACAGATAAAAGCTGAAAGACAAGGTTTTACAGATTTCCTTCATGTTCAACCTTTTTTATCTAAAACAGATTGACATTAGAGAAGAAAAAGCAAATAAAAAATATCCATAGTCCCAAACGTTTTAACTTATATCTAATCATAAACTGATGAAACAATGATTGATAGATATTTGTTTATATATTTAGCTCATTTCAGACACTTGCCATCGCCTGGGACATACTGACTGACTGACTGACTGACTGACTGACTGACTGACTGGCTGACTGGCTGACTGGCTGACTGGCTGACTGGCTGACTGACTGACAGGGCCAAACTGCTGAAATGATGGTAAAACTAGAAGAGAGAAAACAAACAGTGTGAATGAAGCAAAGATATAAACCTGATGCACTGCATAGCTGAGCAGCACTATGGCGTAGTAGTAGACAGGGAACCCCCCATCTTGTTTTACACTGGGGGTCCACCACACCAACAGAGCGTATCCCAACCCTATGAGTAACCTGCAGACACACAACACTGTTACTGTTAGCCTACACTTCATTCAATTATTCGTAAGTCCGTCTGTGCATGTGAATGTGTGTATGTGTGCGTGCGTGCGTGCGTGCGTGCGTGCGTGCGTGCGTGCGTGCGTGCGTGCGTGCGTGCGTGCGTGCGTGCGTGCGTGCGTGCGTGCGTGCGTGCGTGCGTGCGTGCGTGCGTGTGTGCATGTGCGTGTGCGTGTGCGTGTGATTACCTAAAAGGGAAGGCCCTGTAAAAGATATCCAGAGGTCTGGGCCCTGCAGTGTACTTGCTGATAATGAGAGGTAGGAGGATCTGCAGAGGCACCATGGGCACTGCCAGCAGAGCCAGCTGCTCTTTAGGAACGCCGGCCTCCACCAGCTTCAGCCCCGTCACTGCGTCTGCAGCGGAGAAGCCCACCTGCAAACACATCCACAAAGACCATCAGAGGGGAAATTGTAGTTGACAAAGGACGTTAATGTCCCACAGCACATTGATTTTGATGGTGGTAAAACTAGGAGGAGGCTAGAAAAACTGTGTGAACGAAGCAAAGATATAAACCTGATGCACTGCAAAGCAGAGCATTTCATTGGCTTGAACCTGTACTCTGCTCAATGACAATAGAGTTTAATCTAATCTAATTTTAATTCAGGATTTATGGTACAAACGGCAGTGACTTTGTAGTTTCATGAATTTCTCCAGCAATCTTCAATTTCCCAAAAAAAATATTTATCTATCTATCTATCTATCTATCTATCTATCTATCTATCTATCTATCTATCTATCTATCTATCTATCTATCTATCTATCTATCTATCTATCTATCTATCTATCTATCTATCCATCAATCATTTGGTAATGGTTAAATCCTAAAAACAACTATAAAATTAACGACAATGTTGAAGTTATGTTTTGAAGGTCATCTACTGGGATTGTAATGAAACAACAGTCAGGTACTTTTGCAGTGAGAAGCAGGGCACAGAAGGTGAACACTGTGGGCATCTTGATGATGGAGAACAGCAATTGGTAGGTTTCCATGACGCCCTTTGTCTCCTCCTGGACTCTCCTCTTTCCTTTTCGCTCGTTCTCGCTTTTCAAGATGGCCACCAGCGTAGTGGAAATGAGGAACACCACGCCCCAAAAAAACAAGAAGTCTGCCACAACGGAACAGATTGTTTAGAGATAAGATTTAATTTTGCAGCCAATATGCTAATTAAGTTGAATTTGAATTATTCATATTGTTACTTTGTTCAATATTCATTCTTCGTCAAAGGAAAAGCTGAAATACCTGATAAGGTGACGATGCCAGTGTCTTTGGGCTCTGCTCTGAGGTATTTGTTACAGAAGTTGGCAGATTCCAGAGCCAGGAAGAGCACATTTCCCAGGAAGTATCCAGCTGTCTGGCCCACAGAGTTGCATGTGGAGGCATAGCCAACATTCTCTCTGGACAACATAGTCAAGGCCCAGCCATCCACAGCTATGTCCTGGAGGAGACACGGCAGGATTAGACACAGAGAGGAAAAAGAAGAGGAGTAAACGATCCAGAATGTGTGTGTATTTTGCAGAGTATGTATGCCAACCTGTGTGGCTGCCAGAAAAGCCAGCATGAAGAAGACTGCTGTCAGCGTTACTATGCTCGGCCCTCGTCCTGTATCACTCTCCAGCAGTGAATTGACAGTAGCAGAAAGGTAGAGCATGAAGAGACCCAGCAGGTACTGAGTAGGCACCAGCCATGACTTTCTGTCCAAATAAAGTGGGAAAGATTGAGTTTAGTTGACAGCAATAATCGGATTCACTTTCATCTCCCTTCAGTTTCCAAACTCAAACATGAACAAAAACAACAGTAGCCAGGTGTTCATCTTACCTTCTTCCAAACCTGCTGAAGTAGAGAGCGTCCACCAGCGGAGCCCAGAGAAGCTTCAGACTAAACGGCCAGAAGACGAAGCTGAAGAAGGCCTGGTCTTTGTAGCTGACACTTTTCCCCTGCAGGATCAGAGGGATGCTGCCAGCCAGTCCCAGAGGAATCCCCTGCAGCACGTAGAGGAACAGAAGAAGCGACACGTTCCCCAACTCGCCACGGATCCCAAGCCGGGCCCTGTGACGCATACTGTCCTCATAGTCAGACCCTTGAATAAGTCCCTCTGCTTCCTCTTCTACTTCTGGGCCAAAGAGACTTGTCTCTCCTCTGTCCATGTCTCTCAGGTTCTCATTTGGGATGTTGGCACCTGCCACCTTCCTCTGCCGTCCGTTCTTGTGTGTGATAACTTCTGGGTACTCCATGGTGGAGCAGTGGGCATCAAAAGAGCTGCGCCCTCAGGAAATCTGGAGGGAAAGACAAAATGGGCTGAAAGACATCCACAAACAGGGTGAGGCTAAACTGAACTCACCAAGTTGGTTGCCAAGGAGATCAGTAATATAACAAGAACCATTTCACTTTTCCCCAGCTTCCCCAACCTTCTGTATGTTGCATAAAGGTGTGCTGTGGCTACATGTTATACTCTTTCACAGTCACATCATTCAGCCCCATTGGTACAACCAGGCTTACAGGAATTTCATGGTATTGCATTGAAGCATCCAGAAAAACATTAGTAACTTAGACAATAGATTGTATCCTACTATAATTAAGAGAGCAGTTTTTTTTGCAACAAGCACCTTTACTACAATTGCATGATTTCATTTCATTTACATAGATTCTCAAATTTTTGAGTATTATTATAGTATGATAAAAGAGTCTGTCTGTGCATGTGTACGTGTATGTGTATACTATATGCTAAAATTGAGTGAACCTGAGTGAGTACCCAGTGTCCTGATACAGAAAAGATTGGCGGGGCAATGTGCAATGTCTGTGTAAGGTAATGGGCACTAAACACACATGACAACAAGTCAACATGAGAGGTGACTGTGCCAAAGCCCACAGGAGGTAAGAGCCATAACACAAGAAGCAGGATTCTGTCTACACCTCTGCTTAAAGTACATAGAGCTACACCACATTAACTGGTTCTCTCCTTGAGACACCATCACTGTATGTCAGAACAGTAACTACAACAATGAGTACCAACAGATAACTTAACTACTAATAAAACGAATAAGCTGTGATGTCAGCGTCACTGCTCACAAACCATCATCCTAAAATGAAAGAAATACATCGAAACTTTCAAAAAATTAATGGCAGCAATAATTTCGAGTGGGTTAATTGTGAGAAAACACGAAGGAAATGCGTGAATATTAAAAGACGAACAGACATGAGGCAAAGCATGCATACCTGGGGATGGTGACAGCGAGATGAGCGGCATGCCAAAATCAACCAGAATGTGGATTACAAATCAATCAATGAAGAAAACAATCAGAGCGTAATCACGTTTATTCTCTGATTTAACAGTGGTGATTCTATGGTGTTTTGATAAAGGCAAGAAAAGCAAGAAAGACTACCGTATAGCTTAAGTCAGGTTACATCGGCGAACAACAACACAGGAAGTGTAGCGGGTGCAATGTGCAACTGTGTCCGGCACCTACAGCTGACGTGTCAAAACAAAACTGAATGTAGTTCCGCTTGGCAACGGCAGACATACAGTCACTGCTGCAAAGACAAAAACTATAATTCTGAATATTAGAGGGAGACTGTAAAAAAAAGTGAGGAAGGTCATTGTTAACCCACTGCTAGCCAATAGGTTAAACTAAATCCTAAAATCTCTTTAAGGAAATGAATGTATGTGACTGTCAGGTGTTTCCCCAACCAGAAACACTGGGTAAATGGCGAAGTCTGTGCTAAGCTCTTGGCACGGTCGTCTGCCTACAACTCTGGGGACCTGGAGGCCTTGAGGAGATCCAGATACGACCTTCAGAGGGCCATCAGAGATGCCAAAAGATCCTACAGGGACAAGCTGTCTGACAGCCCTGACCATAGACGCATGTGGTATGAACTACGTTCCATCAAAGGCTACAAGGGGAGGAATAGCAGTGATTCCCCGCCCGCCGCCTCTCTGCCAGATGAGTTCAACACCTTCTATGCACGGTTTGAGGCGAGCAACTACACCCCTGCAGTGAGGCTAGCTGAGGACCAGGACGACTGCACTCTGTCCCTAACCACGACCAACGTGAGGAGAGCTTTCAAAAGAATAAAGCCACGGAAGTCACATTGATTCAACTGACGACGCCATCGCCCTAACAGTACACACCGCCCTCTCCCACCTGGATAAGGTGGACACATACGTGAGAATGCTGTTTTATAGACTACAGCTCAGCATTCAACACAATTGTGCCCGCCAAGCTTGTCCCCAAGCTCAGGATCCTTGGTCATAACAACTCCCTTTGCAACTGGGTCCTGGACTTCCTGACGGGCAGGCCCCAAGTGGTGAGAATGGGTAACCTCACCTTCTCCGAACTGACCCTGAGCACTGGAGCCCGCCATATTCACACATGACTGTATGGCCACAAGGAGCTCTAATGTCATCATTAAATTTGCTGATGACACCACCATCCTGGGTCTCATCTTCAACAACGATGAGACCGACTACAGAGAGGAGGCCAGTGCCTTGACAACCTGGTGCCAGGAAAACAACACATCATCAACAAACATTCACATCAACGGGGCTTAGGTGGAGAGAGTTTCCCATTTTAAATTCCTCGGTGTACACATCAGCGACGACCTCAACTGGTCTAGACATTCTGTCACGGCAGTGAAAACTGCCCAGAAGCGCCTGTACTTCCTGAGGAGACTCAAGAAGTTTGGCTTTTCTACTAAAACTCCTACCAACTTTTACAGATGTACCGTCGAGAGCATCCTCTCTACCTGCCTTACTGCTTGGTATGGCAGCTGCTCTGCTGAGGACTTCAAGGCCCTCCAGAGGGTGGTAAAGACAGCGGAGCGCATCATTGGCTCCAACCTCCCCCCTGTGCAAGGCATCTATCACACAAGATGCCTTAGAAATGCACAGAAAATCACCAAAGACCACAGCCACCCATCACATGGACTGTTTACCTTACGCTACCGGAGCATCCGGGCACGGACTAGCAGAGGCAAAAACAGCTTCTTCCCCCAGGCCATCAGGCTCCTTAATCAGTGACTTTGCACTCCGTTATCATTGGCACTCATGCCATTTTAGATTTATTTATTGGTAATGTATATATATATATTTTATTCTGTTGTTATTTAGTCTGGTCTGCTCTCTTATTCCATTTTCTTTTATGCTTAGTACTTTGCACAAATTGCACAATTTGCACTAAATTCAATTTCTATATGCTGCTGTTGATGGCTCCTCACAAATAATTTCAATGTACAGTATGACCCTGTGTTTTACTGTGCAAATGACAATAAACTTGAAACTTGAATGAGTGCTAACAGCCCCTGTGGGGCATCATTAGGCGACAGTGTCCTCAGAGGCAATGGAAATATCACACCCATAATTACATCAGTTTTATTTCCCTTCACAGAGTTCAAATTAAAAATGTTTTGAAACAAATGCCTTGTTCTGCTACCTTCATATGACAGCTGAGGTAAACAGAGCATCTGAATCAGAGAGCAAACAAAATGCACCAAATGAACAACACATTTTACAAGTTTGAAGTCCCACAACTGACAAATAAGAGTAAAGCAGTGAGCTTAACAGCAGTAATTTGATTTGGCTGAATAATAAAATAATTAATTTTATTTATTTATTTATTTATTAATGAAGTTTGGTACATTAACAATATTACATTTAATTGCACTAAGCAGGCCCTATCAAACATTAATTGATTGAATCACTCTACTCTCATGAATCAAAATGACTTACCGATATACTGTAATGAAGTATCGATCCTGAAAAAGGTCTTGTTATCTTATTTGGCTATATTGACGCATGCTTGAATATTTCTCTTTATTCTAGCTTATCTTTTATCTTATCTTTGTCCAGTACCATAATGGGAGAGCGCATGTGTGTGCACGCATGTGTTCGTTCAGAGTTACAACAAGCACCCTTCTTCCACTCGCCTCCAAACTTGGCACCTTGTGCATTTGCATCTGGTGCTTTTCGTGTCATTTACATTTCTATATTAGGTTTGACTTGCCGGAAAGAAACTGGAAGAGAGCTGTACTGTTGTTGTGAAACATTTGGAATGAGTTCATCTCCAAACATCTCCAAAAGGACTCGCCTCTAAACTTTTTACAAACATTGTTCAGGGGTCCAGCATTTGCAAAGGATGGTTTTAATTTAATTTACATTACATCAATTATATTTATTGATTTGCATAACTAAATTATAGCAGTGGGAGGTGTGAATGGATTCGCCCTAGCACTCTCCATGAATGATGTCACATTTGTTAACGAGATGTCACAGTTTAGCCATATAGGGACATGAATGACATGAATGACTCCAGTGACTCCCCAGCACCATCCAAACTGATTCCTCCAATCACCGGCATTAATGGGAGCCGTAAATAAGTTTTAATGCAAGTTGTCAGGAAAAATATTCAGTTTTGGAGAACATCCCTTAAAAAACAATTTTCACAATTTGCACCATGACAGATATGATGACCTTCCCTTAATTTTTGTCAGGCAGAAGGTCTTTGTTCCTACTGGCTTTAGGAGTAACTGTTAACAAAGGTCAGGAGTCAAAAGAATGACGGGGTTGGCATTTACCTTCCTCTGTCTGTTTTCGCTCACGGCAATTCCAAACAGCCTTCACTAGGCGAAAGACAGCCAGCAGCATGGACGTTTTCACTGAAGGTGATGTTCTAGCAGTAATTATTAGAATATTTATTTAAGATACAAAGGTTGCTGGTTCAAACCCCACAAGGTTGTTTCCTATGATGTGTATGAGACAGTTCTTGACTTAAAAAGACACATTTGGGTATTGGAATCGGGAATTCTTTATTGCTGTCTTTCTTGATTTCACCCCATCTGTAATCTACATTAAAAAGGACGACGTCAATAAGTCAACATCTTTCTTTTGTCTGCCTCTCTCTCTTTCTACCCGCTCTTTCTGTGTCAAAATAACGATCACCAAAATGTCCCATCACTGTACGCTCATTGTCATGTCAAATGCTTTCTTCAATAAAAATATATTAAAAAAGAAAAGAAAGAAAAGACGAAGGAAATAACAATTTTAACACCATACATAACTTTTACTCATCCTTTAAGGGGGACAGCATTGAAACATCCTCATCAATGAAAGGATGCTTGGGAAAGTTCCACGCCACCACTTCTGAGTTGGAGGTAATGAATAACGACGCGCTCAGCTGTGTGCTTGTTGAGTGACATGTGAGGCTGCTTATCCTCACAGATGGCATGTGACCACGCACAGACAAATTTGGGGCAGATCAGCATGTGATAACAGGAGCTTGTTCCGCAAGAGCCTCGGTGTCTCATATTTTAGTGTACACTGTAAAGCATCACTCATTACATTTCATACAGGATAGCACTGATATTATCACATGTAATTATCTTTCATCAGTGACCCCCTATATCTATTTTAGCCAATTCATTAACCATGTGCTCACCCCACAAAATATTCTAGTGACCCTTAAGTGTCTACTGCTGATGTTTCTATCTGAACTTTATGCTCTCTCGCTTGGATACATAATTAGGAATATGCTTTTTATTATAGTAGGGAAATTGTTAAGTGATTAGACAACTGAGAACTGCAATCTTCCCTAGCACAAGTGGAATTTGACATCTATTTGACGACCAGGAATTTGTGTCTTTGCTGTGAGATTCCTCTATAACTCCCCACAGGTTGCGTAACTCCCTGGTACATTTTGTTTTACACCTGTCCCATGTCATATATCTGATTTCAGACACTCAGATGCATAGATTTAATCATGAGAACATGATAATATGATGCTTGCCTGTCTGTAACATGTACATGTTGTAATTTCCCCTGCCTCTGGTTTTATCTTTGTCCTCATACATAATATTTTTTTATAAAGCATTCTTAGTAGTAGTATTATAAGCACTAGTAGTATTTAAAGTAATGTTTTTTTATAGATAGATTATTTTCAGCCCCTCCACAATCACTCATGAATCACAATCACCCAACATTTTTATATATGAATATGCCTGTGGAAATACCTGGAAATTCCTCAGAAACTAAACACTTTGAACATACTGAGATATGGTAAAGAACAGAACAGGTCCTCACATGCTTGATGGATCTGCCCGACAGAAATCTAAGATTTTTGTGTGGCCGATACGTTTAATTTGTAAATTGTATTTTTTTGTTTCTGAGCAAAATTCACAACTCTGAAATTTCAACCTGCATGAGATATTGATGTACATCCACATACTTATGCTGTTGCAATGTGAGGATGTGCTGTATGTCTAAACTAAATCATTTCATGTGTGGAAACCCATTTTGCTTAATAGGATTACTTTAAAAAAATATTTTTTATCTTTTCTATTCATTTTGCAAATGAATGAATAGATAAATGTAAAAGCATAGACAGGGCTGGGAATGGGGGTTCCAGGAATCCGCTTGTACACACTCACTGACAGACATCTATTATTGACATTTTCATAATTTATGAAAAGTAAAGCCACCACATGAAATATTTTAAGTTTACTCAAAGTAAAGCCCGCTGACCAAGCCCATCCCCTGTGGGCCTAACTTTGCGCTCCACCCATGAAACCCATAGATTTATGCACAATCTGCTCCCACTGTGCAAGTTCATCCCAGAGCGAAGGAGTACAGGCGCTGACAGCCCGATCCACACACTCAACTACCCGATCTCCTTCTGAAACAGTAGTCGGCGTGCTGAGCCACGAGCTAACTAGCGGCTAGCTTTCTGTCTGTGTGTCTCTCTGTGTGTCTGTCTGTGAGACCTGCTGGGACACCGAGGCGAAGGGGAGTGCTCATTCCACAACACGGCGGTCCTCCATGGCTCTGTGCAACGGAGACAGCAAGGTCAGTAAGCGGGCAATGTCAGCTGTTGCGACGGCACTGGTGGTGTGAGCGTGGCGGGTATGACACGATGTTAGGAGCCGGGGGTGCTGGCGGTCTTCTCCGCCGGCCTGTGTGTTACCTCCCCGGGGGAAAGTTGGGAGCATGTGAAGCTACCAGCAATATCACTGAGGCGGATGCGTACACTGTGTGTGCCTGTTGCGGTGTTCTTCTAACATGTTGTTCGTAGCAGCTTTATAGCCAGGCAGGATGGTCCGAGCCCGGGCAGTAAATAAAAGCGTGTTAATGTTCCGTTCCTGCTGTTACACTCTTTACCTTGTTCTTATTGTGGATCCTCTGTAGCCCCTTTGAGTACCTCGTGGGTCTTAGCATAGCTTCGCTAACTGAGCCATCTGCTTGCAGGACGTGCGGCTAACAAGCTACGGCTAATTACTAGTGTGTGTGTGTGTGTGTGTGTGTGTGCGTGTGTGTGTGTACAATCGGAGAGCTAGCATGCTACGTAGGTAACCTGTTAGCCATAGCCTAGGTAGCTTCAATTTGTAATGACGTCAGTATCAATTCCTGGTCCTTCATTTAAGATTCTTTCTAAGCTAGAAAAATGGTAAACAACGTATGGCAAATGCACCGGTTTCATTGCTGCTTACACTCTTCCGGTGCATGTCACACACTTTTTAGCTAACGTAATATGGACTTGACAGTTGGCTAACGTCGCCACTAGGCTAGTAACTATTTTCTGTTTACCGGTCTGACAAGTTGGTAAGCAAAATACAACCACAATCCGACTACTGGCGTTATTGCCAAGTTCGCTGTTAACTGGTCAGTGTTGTGCTTGGGGACACACTACAACACCAGCTTTTTCGATTGATCTACTGGGATCACGGTTTACACTTAATGTGTTAGATGCAATTAATGAGATGGTGCCATGCCTAATGTTTTAGGCAGTGCCTTCCGCAGGCCACGTGGGAAGTGTTTCTATACTATACCGCCCTTATCTACCATGTTTTGTTATTTGTAGACGGTAATAACGTGCCAGTTGTAGAAGCGTTTGTTTCCTCTTCACCCTTAATGTAGCAGTTGTTGGGGCCAAGTCTAGTCCTGCTACATGAACGATGAGACAAGAGAACCATGTCGCTTCCAATAGTGTCTGGACTCCGAAACTTACTGAGCGGTGACGTCACAAACGCTAACAAATTCACAACAATGACGCCACACAAACTAACAAATTTACAACTTTGACTTCCCCTTTGTCCACCCTTATACATTACCAAATTATGAAATCATCAGTACCAATATGAAGTTGTTTTTAACTAAATGATTACCTATCATCAAGTTCATCTCTGGTTCTTACATCGGAGGTCTGAGCTATCTTTCATTTTTGCACTGAGGTGTGTTTATCTCACACCTATGGACAGAATGATGCACCGATTTATAGAAGTAAGCCCACCACAGTGTGTACGCACTTAGGGGGTGGGGATCATAGACCATCATACCTTTTGATTAGTGACATATGCTTGTGAAGGGGTTTTGCCAATACCATTTGATTACCTTGTGGGTTTCATGTGATTCTACTGATAGCCTGAATGGTTACAGCACGTTTCATTAGAGTCACTGTGTCATTATGGACTCACATGTCCATAATTATGTTAGGCCCCATTGAATCGCAATTTCATGGCGCGGTTCAGAACTGAGCTGGGAGCCATTTGCTTTACACCATCACTTACCACACACCATACCGCTCATCTCTCCCCCACCACACCTCAGATGTGCTTGCAAGCATAACAATGAACCAATGTGTATTTTTGTGTGTGTATGTTAACAGCTGGAGATCAGCAGTGCAGAGCAGAATGGGTCATGTGAGGGGGCAGTGGCGATATTGGATGCCGGAGCCCAGTATGGCAAGGTGATTGACAGACGGGTGCGGGAGCTCTGCGTGCGCTCTGAAATCCTCCCTTTGGAGACCCCTGCATTTGCCCTCAGAGAACAGGGCTACAGGTAAGAAAAAGAATCCGATTTATGTGGATGGATGTTTGTGTTCTGTATTGGTCTGTTGTTATAAAAACGTTATTGCATGGTTACAATCTTGTTGAAGTTGTGGATTTTGTGTTTCTGTATGCAATGTGTTTGCCTAAGTATTTGGCCTTGCTTTCCTTCTCTGTAGGGCAATCATAATTTCAGGAGGCCCTGCCTCTGTGTATGCAGAAGATGCCCCCTGGTTTGACCCTGCCATATTCACTATAGGAAAGCCTGTCCTAGGAATCTGCTATGGGATGCAGGTATACACGCACAAGCCTACACACAATAACATTTTTGTAGAGACTCTGGTATAGTCATTAGGGAGACTAGCTCTCATACTCTAGACCAGTTGTGGGCAAACTTTTCGGGTTGTGGGGCACATAAAAAAACCAATAAGGATTAATGTGCCAAACAAAACTAACTGCAGAGGGTCCCAACCAGTTACACTGAAAACCTTACATCTTAACTCTTAACATCACAGTTGTTTATTGATGTGCTCATATATTGCAGTTGGCATCTCTGTATCTTAGATTTAATACGATAATATTATTTCAAACCTGTTCATGGTCAATAAGTTCAATAATGTGATTGAAAACAATGTAGCAAAACACCTTTCAAAAAGGAAGGGAGGGGTTAATCAAGGATATTACAGGATCAGCTTGTTATGTAGCCTATGTAAATGGCAATATTCCATTCTCTTTTAGAAATTCATACCAGGCCACTATAGTGGCCACCGTAGTTGGTCCGCGGGCCGTGGTTTGGCCATGGCTGCTCTAGACCTTTTGTTCAAGAAGCATTAGACAAATTCTGCACCGAATAGCTGCCCAGTACGCACACTTCTCTCCAGGCTGCTGTTCAGTTCCCCTGGGGCAGATGGGTCTTCATTGCGTTCTTCAAGGGCACTTTGACAATAGCAGAGGGAGGGAGAGAGAGAGAGCATTATTAATTCACTTCTCCCAGTTGGACTCGCAATTCAAACCAACAACCATACATTAGCCCACTTCTCTCAACTGCAGACAGCTCCAGTATCTCTGACATCATCCTAAAATGCTAACTTTGCCCTGTGTGCGTGTGTTCACAGATGATGAATAAAGTTTTCGGTGGCACAGTACACAAAAAGAGTGTAAGGGAAGATGGAGCGTTCAGCATTGGATTGGACAACACTTGCTCCCTCTTCAGGTAATATGCTTGCCCCCTGTTAAACAAATGACCCCCCCACCCCCCTTATGTATTGAAATACAGTGGTTCAGATTATTATCATCATCCTGTGCTGCATCTCCTTGTACGTTTTAACTTTATAATTGGTATTTGTCAAGACTACAAATGCAAGAAACACATTGAGAGATCGCAGGGTACAGGGAGTACTGGTGTCGTTACTTTTAGGAATGGGCTGACACCGCACAGGGAGTAAATTCAGCACAGGCTAGATTGTAGGCTACCACTCTACCAATGAAGAGTCAATAAATCACTGGTGGACAAGTCAGAGGACGTTATGTGCTTAGTCTTCATAGCTGTGTTAAGCACAACTGCTGCTCATTGGTTTGCCCCGGTGCAGCGTTCACTACATAAACTGCACCAGCATTCCACGAGTCACATTTTCCCCTGCGTGACTTTCCACTCTGCAGAGTCTAGAATAGAAGCGTGTCGTCTGTAATTGCTGCCTGTCTTTCACCCTCTACTCAAGCACGCAGAAAACACAACATAACTATTGTGTGACACTAAATGGCAAAATAAACATATTGTTTATTCTATCAGAGGTCTCCAGAAGGAGGAGATGGTCCTACTGACCCATGGAGACAGTGTGGACAAAGTGGCCGACGGCTTCAAAGTGGTGGCCCAGTCAGGGAACATCATTGCTGGTGAGTGAAGATGGCAGCAAACCTTGTGAACCTTATTAAGAGACGCTTAAACTAGCATAGATGCTCGAGTCCTGAACAGCCACACGTCTTGGTCCTGACTGAAGATGGTGTGTTCAATTAAGAGCCTTTTCTCCACTCCATCACACCTGTGTTTTCCTGACCAGGGATCGCTAACGAACAGAAGAAGATGTACGGCACACAGTTCCACCCAGAAGTAGATCTGACAGAGCGAGGTATGGAGATGCTGCGCAATTTCCTGTTTGAGATTGCAGGATGCACCAGTAACTTCACTGTACAGAACCGCCAACAGGTCTGCATCAATGACATAAGAGAAAAAGTGGACAAGTCTAAAGTGCTGGTGAGTACATCGCTTGTGTAGAAGGGCGGGAAAGTGAATACAAATAGTAATAATGTGGAAATATGTTCCATTTGGCACACTTAACATGCATGTGCACATCATGTGATTAAAAGTCTGAGGCATAGTGTGAAAATCACAGAATTACAATTCTATCTTCAGCTCTTCAGTGCAGCGGTGAGGAGTTAAGTAGAGCCAATTAAACTCTTAAATTAAACCATGTTCTAGCTGAAAAGAGGTGTTCTACTCCCCGAGCTCCTGCAAACTGGGCTTCATCTCAGGGGAATGTGAAGGGGAACAAAAAACGAGTGTAGGAAATGGCATGAAAGTGTAGGATTAACACTTCAAGGAATGGAAGCCGCCTGTGTTTGAATTATGAAATTAACCCAACGCCTGGCCTGCGCCCCCCCCCGCTGAAGTGAGTGTGTATGTGACATGTTCAGGTGCTGCTGAGCGGCGGCGTGGACTCGACGGTGTGCACAGCCCTCCTCAACAAAGCTCTGAACCAGGACCAGGTGATCGCGGTTCACATTGACAACGGCTTCATGAGGAAGAGGGAGAGCCAGAGTGTGGAGGAGGCCCTCACCAAGCTCGGAATCAAACTCAAAGGTAAAGTGCACAGGCGAGGAAACGGCGTGGACCTTCCATTTTAAAGTTTGGAATGTAATAGCTGTAATGTGAGAGCCTTTCCTTTCAACAAATCATTGATCAGCTCTAATATTAAGGCTGATGGTCAGTTATTCCATATTGTCTGCCAGTATTGTGATATGTGTTGTTCCTCATCTTATTGATAAAGTCATTTATTGATTCATCTCTCAGTTAATGGGCTGTATCAGTGCAGAGCTAATCGTTACTTCTCCTTTTGCTTTGTCATTTTCCTGCAGTTAATTCTATTCCCTCATCTCTGAGCAGTTACTCGTATTACAGCCTTTGACGTGATCCATTTGAGGTAGATTTTTGTGGTCATAACTTAACCTAGTCGTCTCACTCTCTCCAGTGGTGAATGCAGCACACACCTTCTACAATGGGACGACAACCCTGCCCATCTCTGACGAGGACAGGACGCCACGAAAGCGCATCAGCAAAACCTTGAACATGACCACCAACCCCGAGGAGAAACGGAAAATCATCGGAGATACGTTTGTCAAGGCGAGTCTGTCTCCTGCTGTCCAGCAGATAGACTCCACACCCCGTCTCCCTCAGTTAGACAATCTGTTGTCCATCTATTTATCATTTCGTCAACTCTTGCCTTTTGTTTTAAATGTTGAACTTAAGATTAGGCATCTGACTTTGTCGTTTGTGTTGCTTGCTGTGCCCAGGTGGCAAATGAGGTGATTGGAGAAATGAACCTGAGGCCAGAGGATGTTTTCCTGGCCCAAGGCACCCTGAGGCCCGATCTCATCGAGAGCGCCTCTCACATCGCCAGTGGCAAAGCAGAGCTCATCAAAACGCACCACAACGACACCGAGCTGATCCGCAAACTCCGAGATGAGGTACTGGCAAACATACACACGCCTACACACATACACTAACTTCACAATGACATGCTGCTGCTGCCTCACAGTATGGGTGTACTTTTGGGTGACTGCCAGTATCTAAACATTGGCCTTGCCTCTAGAAAAATTACATTCCAAGCTGCTGAAGATTCACTCTTTTCCTTCCTATCTACTTTTTTTCATTCTTGCGTTGTTTTACATATTATTGCGCGGCTTTGCAACACCTGAGCACGTCCCTCCTCTCCCTCACTGTTCCAATGCTGATCCCACTCCTTTGTGATCCCCCAGGGACGAGTAATCGAACCACTGAAGGATTTCCATAAAGATGAGGTGAGAGCACTGGGCAGAGAGCTGGGCTTGCCAGAAGAGATTGTTTCTCGACATCCTTTCCCTGGTTAGTACGCACGCATGCACACACACACACACACACACTATTGTTGTGGCAGCTATGATCTGCTTGAAGTGCTACTGGCTTCCACCTTCTGCATCTGCTTTCCTTTTTGCTCACTTTCTCTTTTGCGCACAGTAACTCATTCCCTTGGACTGGAACATAAACAAAAACTTGCCAGAGCCAACTCTTTGTGTCTTTTGACCCGTTCTTCCCCTCTGCAACATGACCTCCTCCCCCCTGCTATGCCAATGCAGTGCTTTCACAAGAGACGTCCATGTTTGTTTAAAATGCGCCCTCTCCTGTGCCCGTAGGACCCGGCTTGTCCATCAGAGTGATTTGCGCAGAGGAGCCCTACGTCTGCAAGGACTTTGCTGAAACGAACAACATCCTTAAAATCATTACAGACTTCTCTGCTAGTGTCAAAAAGGTCAGTGGTACAGATATCGGTTCAAACTGTGTTATTGTAAGTGACTAGCAGTGAACGGTGAGATATGCTACATTTTCCCTTGCATTCCTTCCATGAAACAACTTTACAATCCAACACAATTATGCTACAGTAGTATTTGATTACATTCCAATAACTAGATGTAGAGCAATGGTCAAGGGATTGAAAGGTTCCTGGTTTGAGTCCAGGCTCCTCCGACTGAACCTGTTCTCACCCCAAACTGCTCCTGATGTGCAGGTTGGCTCCTTGCGTGTAATGCCCCTGCCGTCTGTGTGTGAATGTGAGGTCATTGTATGGCGCTTTGGATAAAGGCCCTCTATCTATAAGTACACTCCATTTAGGACCAACACATCAGCAATTCCCTGTGTGGTATTTATTAAGCAGCTTAAGCAGACACATGGGCTTGAAGTAGGCGTTTTGCCCACACAACAACCAAGACATTGACATGGCTCATTAACACACACCCTCTGCTGGCTGACTGGCCACATTTCAAGACAAATCAATGACTTTATATTGTGTATATCTGTTTTCCAGTGCCATATGAAGTCCTAGGTTTATTTCAACTCTGTCTCTATCTCTGTCTCTGTCTCTTCTCCAGCCCCATGTGTTGTTGCAGAGAGTCAAGTCTTGCATATCAGATGAGGAGGAGGAGAAGCTCATGCAGATCACCAGCCTTCATTCACTCAATGCCTTCCTGCTGCCCATAAAGACTGTTGGTGTTCAGGTAAATTCACTTCAATTGAATGTTGCTTGGTTGCTGGTATGTCGCTACATTACATTACATTACGGTCATGCATCACTTCAACAAAGGTAGATAAAAGAACTTCAGGTCACTAGAAATCGTAAGTGCATTTCCTTCTAAAACCAACAGCTAAGAGCATAACTAGAGCTAGAGTAGAAGTGCAATAAGTAAGGTAACAAGATGAATGAGAAAAAAGGACAAATTAGAAAACAAATAAGTGCATCAGCTATTAGTCTAATTTGGGTTGTTGCACAAACACGAATTTCAAATAGTTTCGCTTACCAAGGTTACGACAAATGAAATAAAAATACTTGCATATTTTTCTGTATAAGATGGCTTAGAGTGCTTTCCAAATTTAGAAAGGACAAACGACAAAACCCTAAATATAACTGCCCAGACCTTATATTTATTTTGTTAGGAATGTAATTTCATAGTGTGGGTGCATATAGACAGATTCCTGGTGACTGTGGCTGTGAACGTCTTAACAGACCCACACTGTGCTTATTTCACAAGGAGCACATTGCTTTATTTAGTGTCCCACACACATTCCCAAAAATACTCATCTTACTGCAAGAACTGGAGTAAGATGTCCCCAGCTCAGAAGACGGAGACACAGAAACTGCGAAATTCTCAAAAGCAGCAAGGCCTTGTTTTCTATTTTTTTAAACCAACACCCATGATGCAAACGTAGACTAAAGCACCAGCGCTGATGATGCAATAACCAAACTTCATCAGTGACTCAGCCTGAGGAAGTTCTTAAAATAACCTATGTGGGCGGACATTTGGTGCAGTTTGTTGGACCATCGGAGGGATCAGATGTAAACACTTGGTCTCCACTCTGCGTCTTTTGCTTTTCTTGTGTTATAATCTTAGGTTAGTGGTAGACCACAGTCCACACCCATCCAGATGAGGCCTCAAACTGTGACTCCTTTGTCCCTCCCTCTGTAGCCACGGGCTCCATCTGCACACCATGACTGAAAAGCCTTCACCACACATTGAAGCTTTACCCTGCCACCCCTCTAATGACAATTGCTGGGATTTCCGTTTCGTATGTTTTGAATCGATGCAGTCACAACGGATGAACCTTTTACAGGGAAAGCAGTAGAGTCCTGACCACTTTCTCCGTCCACACACCCCACTCTGCAGCCAACAATGACTGTGCTGGGTGTGTTCTCTTGCTTCCTGTTTGAAGTCAGAGTTTTAAATGAGTCTGAAACCTCAAGCTTAGGGGCGGACAGAAAGTAGACATACACAACTTTTATTGCTCTTGGAATTTATTGGACGAGACATTTTTACGCAACAGACACGACTCCATTTTTTTTTTTTTAGAAACTTCTCTTGCTCATTTTAAACACAAGTGTACATGTGCTCATGATATGTCTGTACCTTTTTCTCACTCTGACATCCAGGGTGACTGCCGCTCCTACAGTTATGTGTGTGGTATCACAAGTAAAGAGTCTCCACACTGGGAGTCTCTCATGTTCCTGGCCAGACTCATCCCTCGCATGTGCCATAGCATCAATAGGTAATGATTAAATGTTTACTTGTAACTTTGATTTGCCTTTGTCCTCACTGGCAAACACACTTATTCCTCTCTCTCCGTTTCAGAGTTGTGTATGTGTTTGGGTCCCACGTGAAGGAGCCGCCGACAGACATTACCCCAACCTTCCTGACCACAGGCGTTCTGAGCACGCTCAGACAGGCTGACTTTGTAGCTCATTCTATCCTTAGAGAGTCTGGTAAGTGTGTGTGGTGGAGTGATTTGATTTTGCTAATACAATAATTCATGGCACTGTTGAGAATTAGTTTGTTTAGATAAATATGAACTTCAAATCCAAATCTGTAACCTAATAAAAAATCCAGGGTAAGACAATACAAATGTGTTGTTATAGTTTCATATTGTGAGAGGAAATTTTTAAACTGGAAGCATAAAGTCAATTATGAGTTGTAGTTCAGTTTCTGTAGAACTAATCAGCCCTTTGTAAGATCAAGTCATTGTCTGGCCACCTACCAAACTTAATGTGCTCGTAATCTTTCTCTCACTTTTTATTTCAGTTTATTTTCACACTAGGTCCTGATTTAAAAACATTTAGTGCTGTAGTGTGTGTTCCAGTTATGAAGGGCTATTATGAACGTGTGCAAGATTAACTTCATCCAACTCTGTTTAGCAATCCACCCGAGTATCAGTGGGTGATGCAGTAATATTATGTAACAGATAAACATGTTGGATTTGAGCTTGAACTATTCTCTCTATTGAGTAAGCTTGCTTATTCACATGGCCTCCTCTCTTTTACTGTGATTCTCTTTTAGGGTACTCTGGTAAGATCAGCCAGATGCCGGTCATCCTGACCCCTCTGCACTTTGACCGGGACCCGCTACAGAAGCAGCCATCCTGCCGGCGCTCCGTGGTCGTTCGCACCTTCATCACCAGTGACTTCATGACCGGGATCCCCGCCATGCCTGGAAACCATATCCCAGAGGAGGTAAAACTTCTTGGTTTTTAGTCAGCCCCACAGTGGCTCGGCTGCCTCACGCCTGAGGAGAGGACTGTGATAAAGTGATTAATGTGCTCGTCTGTTCCACCAGGTGGTGCTGAAGATGGTGAACGAGATTAAGAAGATCCCAGGAATCTCCAGAGTCATGTATGATCTGACCTCCAAGCCTCCCGGCACCACAGAGTGGGAGTAAAACAACACGTCGTCACAACGAATGGGACACACACGTACACATGTACACATACACATGTACACACACACACACACATGTACACACACACATGTACACACTCAGCCAATTGCAGAGAGGGCTGCTGGACTCCTCTCCTTTGTCTTGCATTTCTGATCCTTCCTCCTCGTCTCCCTCCTCCCTCCCTCCTGTACCCTTCCTCCCTCTCATGGAACATTCCCACAGAAGGCAGACAGTAACTGTGACCAGCGCACATGCAAAGGCGCGACTACTCTGCTCCCCTCTCCACCACCCTCTCCTCCTCCTCGGTCTTAATATTTTTGGCGTTGGGGTTTGGTTAGTGTTTATTGATAATATATTAACAGTTTGTCTTTTTTGATCCATGTACAACATTTCTTTACGATAAAGTGACTTGCTGCTTCCCTTTGTGACGTCTACCATTAAAGGCAAGCGGCCAGATGCTGCGATGGTTTTGAGGAGGACTGATGTTGTGCCTCAGGTTGCATTATGGAAAATGTGAAAGGAGGAAGAGCAAAAGGAGGCGTTGAAAACCTTCGGCGATTGCTTTTTCTTGTTTTTATCACTCATTTTTTTTGTTGTTGTAGGTCAGAACTCTGTCAGCCTAGGACTATCCTCTGTTAATTTTCTCTTTCTGCCTGTATACTGTGCTAAGAAGAAGGTTGCCTGTTCCAAAGCAAAACCGAACAGAAAACCTATGTGACCAATCAACTATTTTTAAGCTTTTTTTTTTTGTTTTGCCAAAAGTAGAATTTGCTGTGATGTACGATTTTTGGGCTCCCGACGATCCACCCCACGTTCGATTTGTTGACTGTTGCTGTATGCATCACAAACAGCAGCAATGGCTTCAGTTTAAACTGGCGTGGAGCTGCGTAGGCCAATATGAACTTTGTATGTGCCTGTTAACTTTTTGTTGTTTTTTTTTTCTTTTCCTATGTGACCTGACCTGGACTCTCTTGTTTTCAGAAAGGAGAATATAACACTGTTTCTCCTCATGCTGCAATATGTATGCTTTTTACGAAGAATACCACGACAAGAGGACTATTAACAAAATCTATAAGTACAGTAGAGTTTATAACTGATTTTGTGTAAATTGCTGTCATCACGTCATCATTTGGCTGCTCTTCTGTCGTGCAGGGGCACATTTTTGCACATTTGTCTGTTTGACCCGTAAAGCCTTTGTGCTTTTTCAACGTATTATAAAAAACAAACTAATATCCAGTGGAATCTTCACCTTTAAATGTTTCTCTCTGTGGTGTCAAAGGTCATGTTAAAATACTCAGTAAAATTTTCAACTCGCGTCATTTAGTCCTCTCAGTGGATACTGTGCTCAGGTTTAACTGAGTTTTAAAGAGTTTATTGTTCTGATTAGAGACTTTCTATTGGACTTTATTGTCTTTGTGTCTCCGTACAAATACTTATCATGCAAATTAAACTGTCCCTTGTCTTAACTGGTTAATAGTGCGTCTCTTTCTGTTCTGCCTTTTTATATGTGCATATTTTTAAGCTTCATCTCCATTGAAAGCAACAGCTTGATGTTAATGGATATTTACATTTCTAGCTGCAGTGTTATGCAATTCTGTGTCTTATTTGGGTTTTTAAGATTTGTGTTCAACAATGCTCACTCCTTAGTAATGTGCCTCAAAGGGAGCCACTGCATGCAGCTTCAACCATGACATTTGTACAATGGAAAAACTGAGCTTTAATAAAGATCTACATGTTGAAAATTCCTTTTCTTATGAGTTTCTAAGAAAAGCCTTTACTTCCTTCAAGGAGGTTGTGTCCGTTATCCGATGGATGAGACCCTTTAGCACACAATGATGTTCCTTCTATAATATTGATAATACGATAATATCAATCACTTAAATAATGTAATAGCCTGCTCACTAATATAATAACCTGTCTTTTTCTGCTATTTGTTTTTATTGAAGCAAACATTATACATGACATTGCGCATACAATTATAGGATATTTTGGAGATAATTTTTTATACAAAAAGAGGAGAGAGAGAGATGGAGAGAGAGAAGGAAGGTTGTATTATTGTTATTATTGTTGTTAAAGTTTGTACGTAGACCCTGAGGTAGAATGCAAGTAGATTGAAATTGCGATGACCTCATAGGGTAAATACAGTTTTTACAGGATGATGTCAAACAGCAATGTATGCTAGTACAAATCGCATCATAGGCTGTGGTAAAGAGAAGGAGAGAGGAGAGAAACAAAAACAAAAACAAATAGAGGACTTCCCACCCAGAAACCCAACCCAACCCCGCTAACATACATCCACCCCGCATCCACACAACCCCCTCCTGGCCCGCCTGGGATGTAAAATAATATGAAAAAATAAAAAGGAACTGTTCAGGGTTCTGTTAATCAGTCACTGCCTGTAGATCTGTAGATCTGTGAAGTAAGAGAGAAATGGTTGCCATCTCTGATAGAACTTATCAGTGTGGCCCCTCATAGTGTACTTGATTTTCTTGAGTTTAAGAAAATACATTGTATCCTTCAGCCATTGCGGAATAGAGGGAGGGGTAAAGGATCGTAAAGGCGTCTAGCAAGCAGAGAGGTGACCATGACCATTTCCTTTTCTGAGGTGTTAAATTGGCGTGAGTCAGATGGGGTGCGGAAGATGGCAATATGAGGGGAGGGTTGAACTTGCATTCCCAATATGGTGGACAATAAAAATTAACAAAATAACAATAATAACCTGTCTTGACCAATAATGTTCAGCCAATATTGTGATAATGTCTTTGTTCCATTATTGGTTAGTCATATGCAATAACACATTATTGGGAATGTGTTATAGTTGCCAAACTGCATATTTTTGTCTGCACCTCCAGATGGAACCAGCTGTTATCATATCCAGTACCAAAAGTCCCATCTCACTCCCATCATGCACAGTGAGTGTGCTTGACTTAATGCCGAGAGCAATTGTAGTAATCTCTATGAAGATTAGATGGTTCATAACAATGGAATCAACACACCATAGGATCATGCTGGATTAGGAAATGCTCCGTTTCCAGTTTCCTCTTCATTACTGACTGATTTGTGTGTATAATTGATTTCTTACAGATCTCATCTGTACAAGTCAGAAGGCTCTCGTGTTTCAGACATATCACAAGGGCTACATGATCACACGCAAACACACATGCTTTTGTTTGTCCGATAGCTCCGCCGAAGGTAATTATCATCAGTCATTACACAAAAGCATAAAGCCAGTAAATCCAACATGAATCTCCCCTATATGCTTTTGTTTGACATGAAAACTTCCCTTTGAAAAATGATCTAACAATGCATATATTTGTTTTCAGTGGCTCCCTCTCTGTATCTGGGGTTCAGGTGTGTGTGTCCCTGCTGACTGCAAACATGAGCAGACAAGTTAAGTCACCCATCAACACGAAGCAGAGCCAGACCCAGGAGACGACACAATGCTCTAGGAACAGTAGCCACGCAGTAATGTTGCATAAAGGCTGTACAAGTTGCTACCTGCAGCTGCCAATTAACTTTTGGCCTGTGGCAGTTTACCTGCAGACACTGTAATGATGTTTGGTGAGAAGGAGAGAGAGAGAGAGAGAGAGAGAGAGAGAGAGAGAGAGAGAGAGAGAGAGAAAGAGAGAGATGTGTTGTTTTTTGCATTGAAGAGGGACATATTGTACTTTTTTCTCTACATTTTCAGGATTCAACATTCAGCTCCAGATAAAATATCACTATTACTAATCTGCCTACTCACAATGATGAACAAGTCCCACTAATACATGTTTACTTCTGTGTAAGTGGAAAATTAAATATGTTACTTTTACCTGAATCAAGTATTTTCCCCTGTGGTGTTCCTACTTCTTTATTTTCCTCTATAGGTTAAATTCATTTAGTCTTGTCTTCTGTCTGGTCTTCATCTCTGCACTTCTCCATCTGTTGTCTTGCTACCTCATTCAGCACATCTCCCCTGGGACCAGATAAGGCACCTGTCACACTCCGTTGTTTCTTTGCGATCTGCCACAAGCAAGTCGCTCTCACATCTCCCTTTCCACATCTGCATAGCATGGAAATCTATCGCTTTTTGCTTGGATTATGTGTTTTTTACCACATTTACCAGCCTGTTGCAGCAGAGTCCACCTGCAAGTTGAAGGCAAAGTTCAACTTGAGTGGCTACAAGGATGTAGAAAAGAAGAAGGTGGTCGTTGGAGGAATGTTTCCTGTTCACATGAGTATTGCTTCCACCCCACGCAACACTTCAAGGGTGCCCGTCTCCTCAGGGTGTGAAGGGTGAGTTCACAAGTGTGTTGATTTTGTCAGCTTTAAATAGAAATTAACTGAAATTGGCAAATTTTTGTTGCGCTAACCATAAATAATCTCATACATTAGGTTTAAGAAAAGTTTTATTATTTAAGTCTCCTACATGAGGGAAAATGTATACATTTTGTGCAAAAAACTATTTACCTCTTGATTGTAACTACTAAAATTAAGATGGAGTGGAGCTGCACCACTGGGACCAATTAGTCACAGTGGCCTTTAATATTATGGAGAAGGACATTCTGTATTTACTGTGGTGCATGAAGTGATCATGTGAAAGTGAAATGGCCTCTTGTGACTAATTTAGGCAATAATATCTAAAGAGAAATAATCATACGCCATCATCTACTTGAGAAAACAATAACCTAGTTACATAAAAGCAACACAAAGGTGATAATGATTATGAACATAGGGAACTGATGCATAATTACAATAATAATTCCACTGCACGCATCCCTGCAGGTTTAATTTCCGTACATTCCGTTGGACCCAAACCATGCTGTTCGCCATCAAAGAGATTAACAAGAGGACGGACCTGCTGCCCAACACCGAACTGGGATACGTCATCTATGACTCCTGCTTCACCATCTCCAAAGCTGTGGAGGGCACCCTCACCTACCTGACGGGCCAGGATGAGGCTGTACCTAACTACCGCTGTGGCTCTGGGGCGCCACTGGCTGCTCTAGTGGGTTCTGGGGGTTCTGATCTGTCCATAGCCACTGCCCGGATACTGGGGCTGTATCACTTCCCACAGGTTGGTCGCAAGTGAGCAATCCAGATAAAGTCCACGAGAAGTTCATCCTAAGAAGCTAAGAAGATCATTTCCTTTCCTTTCCTTTCCTTTCCTTTCCTTTCCTTTCCTTTCCTTTCCTTTCCTTTCCTTTCCTTTAGGTCAGCTATTTTTCATCATGCTCTGCTTTGCAAAGTAAGTTCCAGTTCCCCACCTTCCTGAGGACCATTCCCAATGACAAGCATCAGGCTGCAGCCATGGCAGACCTGGTGCTGCACTTTGGCTGGACCTGGGTGGGCACCATAGCTGCTGATGACGATTATGGCAAGTATGGCATCAAGGACTTCAAGGAGAAGGTGGAGGAGGCTGGAGTCTGCATATCTTTCTCTGAAACCCTCCCTAAGGTGCTTAATCAATCTAATTGCATTGTTTTTGCCAATGCAACATAACAATGTCACCGCTCATAATCAAAATCATATAACAAATCCTGCAGTTGAATTCCAAATCCAATCCCATCACCCCTCCCCCTTTCATCCCACCCAGTTCAGCTCCCCAGAGGACATCCAGCGTATTGTCAGTACAGTGATTGACTCCTCAGCCAAGATCATCATTGTCTTCTCATCAGATGTAGATCTCAGTCCGCTCATCCTTGAGCTGATCCACCAAAACGTTACCAACCGCACCTGGATTGCCAGCGAGGCCTGGGTCACCTCTGCTCTCATCAACCAGCCTGGGGTGAGTCCAGACCAGGTCAAAGGTCATCAGTTGAGGAATTGAGGAAGGCTAGATTTTTTGGCCTGTTTAAGCTGCAGCTCCATCATTTGACCTGAGGTTGATGTTGTATGTGTGTATATGTGTGTCCAGGTGAGCTCAGTGCTCGGTGGCACCCTGGGCTTTGGGGTGAGGAGAGCTGACATCCCAGGTCTTCAGCGCCATCTACTGGACTTGGACCCCTATGATGACGCCCTGACTGAGGAGTTTTGGGAGACGGTGTGTTGTATGATGCTTATTTGACCTCACACAGTAATTGAATTAGTAGTGATGGCCAACTGGGTTTGTCTCCATCTATCTTTATGTAAGATGCACTATCTAGGAAACCTGATATTTACAACAATTCCAGCAAGTAATCCTACATCCTAGCTTGTATCTTTGTTTCAGCTGTTTAATTGCACACTGGACTATGGTAAAGCTCTGAGGCAGGCCAAGCTGCGGGCTAAGGCCAATAACGACACTGTGTCCAAGGCGGCCAGAGGGGTTCCTGATGGACTGTGTACAGGGAAAGAGTCTCTGGCGCCGCTCAACAACACTTACTCTGACGTCTCCCAGTTACGAATTACTTACAAGTCAGTTCACTTTGTACTGAAACATCCAATAACAATTCTAATATAGACTATTGCAGTGTTAATAATTATTACGATGATGATGATGATGATGATGAAGGCTTATCCCGACAGTGTGTACAAGGCCGTATACGCTGTGGCTTATGCCCTGCACAACCTGGAGCACTGTGTGGTTGGACAGGGACCATTCAACAAGAACAGCTGTGCTGACATCAACAAATTTGAGCCGTGGCAGGTAAGCGTGTGTGTGCAAAGCATGTGCGTACATAAGAATGTTTCTGACGGCATGTGTGTTGCATGCACATACTGTATACACTATAGCTGTTGCAAAATGTAGTTGCAAAATGTAGTGTGCTGTATAGTTTGACTATATATATATTTATAGCTGTTTGTGTGCTATGATGTTAAATCCACCACAAATGATTTCAAAAGCCACATCTGTTGCCCGCATCCTGCCATGTTGTGCATTAGCCTTCTTTCCTGGTGCGGTCTGCTCTGATATAGAATGTCTCTCTTCCAGCTGATGTACTACCTGATGAATGTGCGTTTCGAAGTGCCCCACACAGGAGAGGAGATGTACTTTACTAAAGGGGACGTGGAAGGCCTCTATGAAATCCTTAATTGGCAGTTCAATAGCGAAGGGGAAATATCCTATGTCAGTGTGGGAAGATATAATGGTACAGAGTCCAAAGAGGCCAGGATGACCATACAGAATGCATCAATTTTTTGGAATAATGATGAACTAGAGGTCAGTGGCAATTTGATTTATGTAGGATTCCGACAATATGTCATATATTTCTGATTCTACTTAGACCAGTATGTTTGTGGATGTATATGTATCTATGTGTGTGTGTGTGCGCGTGTGTGTGTGTGTGTGTGTGTGTGTGTGTGTGTTGCAGCCTCCTCGGTCTGTGTGCAGTGAGAACTGTCAGCCGGGGACCAGGAAGGGGATCCGACAGGGAGAGCCAGTCTGCTGCTTTGACTGTATTCCTTGTGCTGATGGAGAGATCAGCAACCGAACTAGTCAGTAAACGTTTAGACTTAACATTTAATATTAAACGATATCTTCCTTAAGAGTCCGACTTGCTGATTGAGAATTAACCTTGATGAATGGACTCCAAATAATCTCACCCAAATGATTTTACAGCACATTTGAATGTGTCATACAGATGCTCGTGAATGTATCGAGTGCACTGAGGACTACTGGTCCAATCCTGCCCGTGACACCTGTATCCCAAAAATCATCGAGTTCCTGGCCTTTGGAGAGCCACTGGGGATCACCCTCATTGCCATCTCTGCCTTCGGAGCTCTGATCACCATCGCTGTTGCGGTGAGAGTCACACACAGTGGTTCTGAAAGCTGGTCCTGGTCATTTTCTCATTGTATTTGTGTTCTGATGTGTCCAGGTGGTGTTTGTGATGCACCTTGGAACCCCAATGGTACAAGTCAACGATGCCCTGTTGAGTTTCTCTCTACTCTTCTCCCTTGTGGTGACCTTCCTCTGCTCCATCGTTTTCCTGGGAGAGCCGGCACCTTGGAGCTGCATGACCAGTCAGGTTGGCCTGGCTCTGGGCTTTGCTCTCTGCCTTTCCTCCATCATGGGTGGGTAAAACTTTGAAAGGTGCACCTCTCTAACTCCGTCTCAATGTACCCTGAAATTCCCCATACAAAAGATATTAATGGACCTTCTCTTAGAATTTTAACTGCCTTCATGCTGATCATTTTTGCAAAGTTAAAGAAGTGCCTGTGATGAACATATTTATATGTTTCAATGCTTCAGGTAAGGCAGCAGTGTTGATGCTGAGAGCTCGTGCAATGAAAGCAGTCCGAGCCAAAGCTAAAGCAGCCGCTAAAGCTGCAAAGGCTGCCGCTGAAGCTGCAGCCAACAATGAAGGTCCTGATTTGATTGTAACCAACCACACTACGCCTCCCATCAGCGACAGCAATGCTTGTCCTAACCCTGACGTTGACAGTATCACCTGTGTCCACCAGAGGGTGATAGCTGTTGCGGCAACTTTAATACAGGTAAATCAAAAGCAAATGTCAACATGTATCATCTGAAATCTGTAATCTGTAATCTCATCTCATCTCCCTTCACCCCAGGCAATAGCATGTACAGTGTGGCTCATAGTCCTCCCTCCACGCCCTGTGAAGAACACAGCTGCCCAAAACGTGAAGATCATCCTGGAGTGTGATGAAGGCTCGGTCGTCTTCATCTGTTGTATCTTTGCTTATGACATCCTGCTAGCTCTGATTGCCTTCATCTTTGCCTTCATAGCCCGCAAACTGGAGGACCATTGCAGGTAGCTATCAAACAAGGTTACATCATGAAGGACATGTTAGGAAACCATCCTGAAATCATTTCAGCAACTTGGAAATTGGCTTTTACGATAGAAAGATTATGTAATTGAATATCCATGGATTGCTGTATGTTACTATAGATAACAATTGTGACTTATTGTCATAACATGGTCAGTATGTGGGAAGATACTCAGCTACCATCTCACTCCTCATGTGAGATGAGCTGGTCTTCACTGCATCTTGGTGCTTACACATGGAAGCAAAGAACTGGAGCTTCTCCTTTTACTGACCTAATGTGTTAGTGAGGACAGCAAACGCTTTGCTTCAACTTCCAAATCTGCAGAAAGTGCATGTTGTGTGTGTCATCTTCGATCACAAACATTAGGATCTTAAAGAACACTCCTTTCCTGTTCTAGTGAGGCTAAGTCTATGACCTTCGGCATGCTGGTGTTCTTCATCGTGTGGATCTCCTTCGTCCCAGCTTACCTCAGCACACGCGGGAAATTCATGGTAGCGGTCCAGATCTTTGCCATCCTGGCTTCCAGCTTTGGCCTGCTGACCTGCATCTTCCTGCCAAAGTGTTATATTCTTTTGGTGAAACCTGAACGCAACACTGACGAGATTATGAGACCACATTCCAAAGGTCCTGACAGCACCTTAACTGGCAGCTCAGCATCACTTGCCACAACTGCAACTGAGGTCAATGCATCCACCTCCATTGATGATTAAGGACTAACCAGTTAACTGAGCCAAAATATTGAATATCAAAACGAGCTGCTGCATTGGGAAACATTACAGCTCATAAAGGTTAATAGTCTTTTGTAGTTTTGTTATTCACATTTACAGTACGATCACATTTTGCACAACTAACAGACAAAATTAGGCTTATATTCATTTGATTGATTAAATTAATTAATCAATTAATTAATTAAATTATGGTCAAGGGTCTTTCCTCAATAATTATTTTTGTTACTATTTAAAAAATACATTCTCAAACGTACTTATAGTCCTAACATGTGAAATCAGTTACTGCAGAATATTTCCTGTACAAATGTTTTTCAACTATATATTTATATAAAATATTTGTTCTCATCTGTTTATTTGTGGGAATAGAAGGTATACAGTTTATTTCACTGCTGTACTTAGATTCGCAAATTAATTTCAAATATGTGTATCTATCATATAAGCATGTAGCTCATTAGATTAGAACATAATTACATACTTACATAATAATCTGTCCATGCAATAACAAAACAGTAACTTTGTTAAAAGCTAAATTTCTTTTAATAAGTGTTGTTTCCCTTTACTGTCATAAGCCTTTTGTCATTAATGCAAAAAGTGAAAGGATGCTGTATCGAACCCAGATGGACCGAGGAAGACGAGCAAAAGAGAAGGGGGGAAGGAAGAGGAAGCTACTGACTGATTACTTCTCAGGGTTATTTTTGCTATGATTTGTCACAATATTCTGACACTAATCCAACTATAAATCAAATTCTTTGTGTGCGTTTTTGTGCGTGGATTTGTTTGTACTTCGCTCACCCGCCACTGGTGTGCGCTGTTTCACCCCGAGCCTTCAACAGAGTATCGAACAGGGAAAGAGTAACAGCTGTGACTTCACGAAGGGTGTTACACAGAATACAAATACACCTCAAACTTTGTGGTTAGTAACTTGACAGGTTTGTATTGAGTGTGAGCTCATGATGCAAATACGTTCTTTTCACTCTAGGTTCTGTTTTTCCTACTTAATCAAGATGTAGCAAATTATAAAGTACTGCTTACATATCAAAGTCTATGCTGTAGTTGACAAAAGAATATTATTACAATATTTTTTGGGATTAAACTATAGAAACATGTATCTAATTAAAGTCTCTATTTTAGAAATGTTCTATAATCTAAAATATGATGTATTGTCAACAACTATTATTGCAGTATTTAATTAGTAGTAGTAGTAATATCAGCAGCAGGAGTAGATTTAATTGTTATTATTTAACAATTTCATGTACGTCACAAATCAGTACACAACATATTCACATCTGTAAAATCAACCACAAAGTAAGTGAGCATTCTCATAATTAGATCCATTTACAGACTGACGGAGGCTACAGCCACACAGCCAAGGCCTTACTGACTCACCTTTTCAAATATGCTCATTCGCTCTCCGTTGCTGCATCATTATATTAGAGAGATTTTGAATGCTGAGAATATCTGCCCACACTTCCCTGATAATATTCCAGAACTGGTTTGGTGAATGAAATGCCAGAAATAGGTGTTTAGGGCTTTTTGCACACTTCCTCACATGCCAGGAGTGCAAAGATGCTTAGGAAATGTGATGCAGCATTAGGGGGAGAATAATAAGGATGTTTTTATAAGATGGTGTGAAAGTAATCAAGCTGGGCTACATGTGATGGATGGCTTAATGCTGAAAAGATGATGAGATGGAGAGCACCATTTAAAATCACAGGCTACTTAACACTAACAATCCAGAGATAAACATGATATTAGCGCTGTGTGTGTTTGTGTGTGTTCATATTGTTTATCTCGCTACCGCCTTCAGCTTCCATAAAATTACCCACCAGTTGGACCTATTATCGTGTGTGTGTCTGTGGGTCTGTGTGCCTGTGGTGTGTATGTGTGCACATGCTCATGATCATGTGGATTTCCAGGAACCGTGAAGCTGTGAACTGCGTCCAATCAAAGCTGTCAGTGTGGACAGTAATAAATTCTCCTGCTGACGGAGCAGTGAGAGAATGTGTTTATAATTTATTGTCAGCTGACGATGCCGGAGCACACAGTGAACAGGGGACACTGGATCTAAATCAAGACAAATATTAAAATGTGTGTGGGTGTGTGTGTGTGTGCATGCGTACTGGTTGCTTTCAGTTACTATATGTGTGTGTTTAGTTTCTGTGCTGATGTAAACATTTCAGAATGAAACTGAAAATACTATTGTATTTGCTTTTTTGCGTTGTGATTGGTCTCTAGGTTCCAGATAAGTCCAAGTGGAATATAAAATCTCTTCCTCAATGACAATTTGTGTATCTATTTTCTTTTTATAGAAGGCATAATGCATGCAGATCACCATGTCACCTTCTCTTCCTTATTGTGTGGGAAGAATGAGTATCATACACACACCACATACATCACATGTTACAGTGTATGCATTCTGCTCAACCTTATTCAATATAAAATGTCTTGAAAAGAGACACTTTTGCGTTGCCAGGTTGCGAAAACTCTATCTACCGTTACAGATGTTGGTAAGTTACTAATACAATAATGAAGTCTCTAGTTTTTAATGAATTTTGTTCCGTTTCTCAATAACATATGGTGGAGCTGTCCATTAAGCAGTTCAAGAATTAAAGAGCTATACACAAACCTAAATAGGTTTCTGATAGGTCAGCATTAATTAAAGCTTAAGTTAGAAGTTACTAACCGGCACTCCCCCTGTGCCAAACGAGAAAGAAGCAGACAGGACTTCCTGTGATTGATAATGACCTAATTGTTTCCAACACAATGCAAATGAGCAACAAAGTTAACAACATTTGTTTGTTTTGTAAATGAGCGGCAAGCTGACAATGCTAAAGTGACCGGTGTGTGCAGAGCGCTGCTGGCAGCTCTCTAATGAGCACAGAAGAAGAATTGATCAACATTTAATGACCAGATGTGGAGAGGGACATCGCTGATAATGATCGAGGAGGGGTTGCCCTTTCTATGCCATTAATCATTCACTGTCTCTCTGTGTGTATGTGTATGTGTGTGGTGCCTGCGTTTGACTGCTGAAGTGTTTCCCCCCTTCTGTTCTGAGATGATTTGGCCAGTAGGGGGCGATGTAAGCTGAGGAGCTGTAAACTGAGGCAAGAGGTAGATGAAGTTGGATAATTTCCCACGGCACACCTGATGATATCTCACACACTCCGGTTTTAAAACACTGAGATAGATAGATAGATAGCTTTTGTTATAATGGCTTATTGAGGGGTTTCTTGATATCCAAGTCGTTTCCATGGTCAAATGAATGGATCCTAGATGGAATGTCGTCAGTGAATTATTCACTCAGGTAACAAGACCCTGACGGCTCACACAGCACATCGGTGAGGGGCCGGTGTGGTAGGTCAATGGTCACCTTGCACAGGTAATTTGCCGGAGCACTTAACATGCTGTGAGGATTTGTCTTTCATGCCGAGTTGTCACATTACCACAGCAGCCGGTTTGTTTCGGTTAAAACTTTCTATTCAGAGTTTGTTTCGATTTGCTGCTTTGGATGTATACATGGACGAAATTAATAGGAAGTATTCAATATACTTTTATGGGTGAAATAAACTTAGCCTTGAGCACAAACAGGGTTCAGGGATCATTTCCCTCTGACCTTCATGCAGCGGTCGGCTGCAGGTTGCTTTGGGTAAGGAGCACTTATGTTCCACCATCGTATTTCACAGGCCTGCACACAAAGCTTCAGATGGACGACCTGTGGCCCCTCAAGGTCGTTCCCTGAGGAGCTTTGTAACACCAAGTGAATCCAATCTGACTGTGCGGCATCATTGCCGTCACTGAGAGGGAAATTCTAGCACGGTCCAAATTCAAGTCTCTTATCCTGAGCTTTAGTGTGACGCACACAGATACAGATTACAATACACACATTGCACGCACTCACACATGCTGAAAAGGCTTTATTCAGTGTAACATTGATTTCCCCACAGTCAGAACAAAGGGAAATAGACACAATAAGGCGATACAGAGACAGAAAGCAGAGCGACACGGAGGAGAAAAGGGCGGCGAAGAGAGAGAGCTGTTTCTACAGATGTCTGGGAGAGTGAAGGAATGCTGAGAGGGTGATAAAGGATTGAGAAGACAGTGGATAGCGGGTGGCATCAGAGAGTTAAAACTGTTACAGAGGAGACCCACAAACACAAACATGCACAAACACACAGGCGCCACAGGACAGAGAGCAAAAGCAACAGCTGCTCCCTCTGCTATTAAATTAGGATGAGCAAACTTGAGCCTGTGCGCCTCACGGTCAGCTTCTCCACCTGTAACCTGCTCAGATGATTGGATGAAGGCTGTCAAAGAAGAAGTAGCAGTGCAAACATGGTAACAAAACACTATCTATCTATCTATCTATCTATCTATCTATCTATCTATCTATCTATCTATCTATCTATCTATCTATCTATCTATCTATCTATCTATCTATCTATCTATCTATCTATCTATCTATCTATCTATCTATCTATCTATCTATCTATCTATCTATCTATCTATCTATCTATCTATCTATCGCCTTGTCAGCCCTCTGCTCCCTGGCACTACATGACAGGAAGTACAATCCCATCAACATTCAGCCCTTTGAAGAGCCGACAAACGACGATTGAAAGTGTCTCCTGGGTCCTTCTGCTCACTTTCATTAATAGCTTCCGCTGTTTGTGTGTCCTTCTCTTTGTGCAGTCATTCAAGAAATAAAGTTTACGCCGTGGCTGTGCCCAGAACCTTTCCCTGGAATAGAATTTATAGTGTGTGTGTGAAAGTCATCTGAAGAGAATCAATAAAGGCCTCTTGGGTGTTTGTGTATATCTGAATTTTGACCTTTCAACAGAGCAAACATGCGCAAACTGTAACTGTGAAACACAAAGCCCTGCATGCCTCTATACGTGCACCTAAAGCTCAAGTTTGTACACACACACCCTTTACATGCTGCGCAAGGCTGACGTGCTGTGATATGACAGCGTTTTCCTTAAAGGCTCCTTATAGGCTCCGATAATGTCTCAAATACGACAAAGGTTTATCCTCTCATTGCACTGCTCAAACACTTCTATGTGTACTATCACCAAATGGATTGCTGCCTGTGTGTGTGTTAGTGTGTGTGTGTGCAAAATGCAGGTTTCCAAATTGTAAGGCTCAGCTGAGGTGCAAATTATGTTTCTTCCATGCAAGCTCTGAATCTCACAATGCAAGGAATGGTGTTAAGATTCCAACATGATGATGTGGTTCATGTGTGTGTGTAAATATAGTTTTTACTGTTACTAGCTGTGAGGATAAAAGCAAACAAGGGTGCATGTGCTGTGTGTGTTAAGTATTGTTAATATCTAGGCCTGTGTGTTTATGCCATTTGTAATTTGTGTTATTTTAACGCAATGTATCATCTACTACACATGCGTTGGTTGTGTGAGTGTGTGTTTGTGTGTGTTTGTGTGTGTGCATTGTTGACACCCTGGCATGTTTGGCTCCCTCCTTTTAGGCCATGGCTGGCTGTGACGAGACAAGGAAACCAGGATCCAGTTTCAGGCTGGATGAGGCTATAAGAGAACACAGTGCAGAGGTAGAAAGACAGACAGACAGACAGACAGACAGAGAGAGAGGGAGACAGGAGCAGAGACAGACAGACAGAGAGAGACAGATACACAAAAAAAAGAGATAGAACTCAGATCAAAGAGAGGCACAGAAACAGGACTTGGAAAAACATAAAAGCAGAGAGCTGTAGTTCACAGTGTGGCTGCTGCAGAGAGCTGAACACACACCATGCGTCTCCGTCTGAAGCTGGACTCATCCTGAAGAATTTGCGGGACTCTGAAACACTTGGACAACTGACTCCGCCCTCTACTTTTTCTTCTGTGAACTTTGCCCTTGAGGGAAGGGGGCCCCCTCTGGGGCCATGCTCGCCGCCCGGAGCAGTGGAGGGGGTATCGGACACCACCCTCCTGGGCACCGCAGACAATCGGTTGCCTCCATCAGTGGGTCCAGAGGCCACCGGAGCAACTCCCAGGAGTCCAAGCGCAACTCCATCGCTGCCAAGCAGACGATACAACTCAGGCAAAAGGCGGCCCTGATTAGGGAGATGGAGACCACCTGGTACCTGAAAATGTTTGGGCTGGGCAAAGAGGAAACAGTTGCACATAAGACTGGTATGCCCTACAGGTCAGTTACACCCTGTGTGTGTGTGTGTGTGTGTGTATGGAGGAAGGGGGAGAGGGAGAGAGAGCTCACCATGTGGTCATAACTTGCGAAGTGCAAACAGACTGACTCAAGCAGCCTAAGGAGCTGCTTGTTCCTCTGTATCAGTCCTTAAGCACGCGCACACACACACACACACGCACTGCACAATATGAGGCAGTTCAAAGCACAAGTTTAAGTTTCAATGGCAATGTTTGCAGCTCTCCTACACTAAAAAGGCACTTCTAATATTTTGTCACACACACACACACACACACACACACACACACACACACACACACACACACACACACACACACACACACACACACACACACACACACACAATATCATACAATATCAATGGCCATCATTAACACTATGAACCTGGTGTGCAGCTTTGCTCTTATAGTCTTGTTTTCCACAGCCTGGTATTTGTACACATGGGCGCACATGCTCGCTGATAGATTATTCAAGTATTTTTGGGATCTGGCCGCGGGTGATATCTGATGACAAGTGGTCCGCCCTCCCGTACCCCCCTGCAGTCCTACCATTTCATTTGTAGGCATTGTGTGTCGTAGGAGTCACTCTGCCCGTAAGGACCTACAGCTTAGAGTTGTGTCACCTGATCTGACCATAATGCTAATAGCCAGCATCTGTCTTACTGCATTAGACTGTGTTGACATCTTATAACACCATGGTGACAAAACATATGGAGGCCGGAGAGAGAGAGAGAGCGAGAGAGAGAGGGAGAGAGAGAGAGAGAGAGAGAGAGAGAGAGAGAGAGAGAGAGAGAGAGAGAGAGAGAGAGAGAGAGAGAGAGAGAGTTTTGATTTGCAAAGCACCCTTGGTGTTGTTGCATTGGTTGCCAGGTGGTGACAGACATCACAATTTCCAATTTTGGAGTGACACTGCAGCGAGTACAAGTGACCTTTTCTCATGGATATTTTCAGTATTGTCTCCTGTCCCCTCTGTCTCTCAGTGTCATCCCGATTCTTCCTTCCTGTCTCCAGCCTACTCTCCTTTCTTTCACTATCTTACTGCCTTATCCAGCTGTGTCCCATTCCAATCATTCAGGCGCAGAGCTACAAATCCACAGATTTGCAGTCTCTCTCCCTTTATACTCTCGTCTCCCTGTTGGCCTCAACTTTTAGAAAAACAAAACAGAGAAGAGACAGAAACAAGGTGGAATAAGAACCAACGATGCTGTGTGATGACAAAATGTTGTGCTCTGCCAAATACCATTTTCTTTGAATGAAAAACTAAATAGATGAAGAATGAATTTCAAAGAAGTTATGTGATCTATTTGTCAATATTCACAGTCAATTCAGTACAGTACAGTGTTTAAGTACACCAGTGTGTGCAGTGTATTTCCTTTTTTATATGGGCTTTTATTTGGGCTATATCCCGTAGTTTGTTTTTAATAAATGTGCACACCAGAGAGGCGTGATTTTTAAACTCACTAAGTTTTGCACGGTGAAAAAGCTGAATAAATTCATTATTATATGTAAAATTTTGCATGGAATTCGTTGCTTTTTATGAGAAACTACTGAAGGAGAAATGCAACCTGACGAAGATTTTTTACCTCAAGTGACAAATACACCTAACAGGAAAGCACAACTGGCCATGAGACAAAGCCCACGTCATTGTAAATCAGACTGTTTGTTGTTGTTATTATTATTATTTTTGACCTACTTAATGATGGCAGATATTATATACTGTAACTGTGATGTGCCGGTTATGACTTTTGTGTAGTCTCGGCTGTGGGATGGTGGGCTTGGTGTGTATGTATGTGTGTGTGTGTGTGTGTGTGTGTGTGTGTGTGTGTGTGTGTGTGTGTGCAGTGAGTGAGTCTGTCCCTTATTTAACTGCTACAGATCGGCTTAGTCTATATATGTATAAACAGAATACGTTAAATATGTGAGGAATAAAACATAATAATAATATAACAATAATGAAGTCTACAGGGTGTCTAAATAATATATTATAGTTGGGTTATTATATATAATATATTATTGTTGTTGTGCATGTATCTGCAACACTACTCTGTTCATCACTGCTGAATGAAGTTAAGACTCAACAGATTCATCGGAGCAAACTTTTTAAAAAAGAACATTCCAAACAGTGTGAAATTGATTTGTACTGTTTTTCTCAAGATGTTTTGCTGTCTGCTTGTATAATAGCTGTGATGTATGTGGCTGCTTTATGGCTTTAATGTTGGTCTGAGTTTGTTTGTTTGGTTTAATGGAGACAGTTTGGTGCTTTTCTCTCTGATTGATTCTTGAGATTGAGACTGGATAAGATGTTTGTATTTAGAATGAGTAGTTTGTTGTTTCCATCAAGTGTCCCCTTATTAGACATTGAACAAGATTTTGTTTTTGCTTGTGTAAAACCTAAAACAACAATTTTGTATTGTCATAAAATATACTAAGACACCCTGGAATAACCAGTAATAACCAATAATTTCTGACTCTGTTATGTACACTGTTGACAAATGTTTTGCTTTGAACTAAAAGTCACTCCTCAGTTTAGAATGTGAGGTTGTAGTGTGTAAACATAAGGAAGAAACAATGTGTTATACTATACTGTATGTGATCTTTAGGCAGCTCCACAGCTTACACTCTGTCCATTTAGTGGAGGATAAGTATTGCTAAGTCCATGGTTGAGGCGAACTTAGTGTAGCAGCTTAACTGTCACTATTCATACAGCACTAAGTTCTCCTGTACTGCCTGACAGATTGAGAGGTGTATGTGGACTCTGAAGAGCATTTCAAAAGTCTAGGTTTGTTTTTCAAAATGATGAGCCCACTGAACCACTAATAAAACTACCAATTAAAAGTACTACACAGTGTGAATGATGTAAGCACACCCACAGACACATAAACAACACATTCACTGCCTCACTCCTACTTGAGGACCTGGACCTTAATTACTAAAATGTGGAGTCGCTCCTTTTACTTTAGTACTCACCAATCGCTCTGACCTAGAAAAGACTTGAGCATGAGCCAAACTACTCCAGAAGTATCCCTCCTGCCAATCAGCCAACACACACACACACACACACACACACACACACACACACACACACACACACACACACACCGCTGTCTGCCAGCTCTCCACTCTGAGCCCTGACATGGATGCCAGACACCCTGCCACGGCTGGATATCCTCTCTGTCATTTAAATCAGAACAATTGCAGCTATTTGTTCACTGCAAGAAAACTAGGGCATCCCCAGCTTTTTAGAAAAGCCAGAAATAGCATTTTCTCCATATAAATGTTAAAACATTGATCTAATTCTAATTTGTTCCAAAAATACCTGATCCTTTTCATTGAATCACATTTAATTTCGGATTCATTCTGAAAGCACTGAAACCCATTTGATGCATACTGCATCACTACATCTAGGCAGCTGGAATACATTTTGTGCAAATAAAAGACAAATAACTAGTCTAGCGCTTCAGTTTGTTTGTTGATATGTGATACAGACACAAACTTTATCAGTGCTGTATCTCGAGATTACACAGCTGAGGCCAATATATCTAATATATTGCTTTTTGCTCCTTACTTTACTGGGATTTCAATGTTGTTTGTTGGATGAATGAATGCTCTGCAGACTGCAACACAGAAGAAAAACACAATCACTCTGTTGAATTAAGCAGGGTAGTTTTTAATTTCAGCCAATATGAAATCATTTATGAAAACCGCTTTGAGCTATAGACTTGTGATAATTTTATGATGGAAGGAAGAAAGCTCATAGTAGCAAACTATGTAGGGAGGATTGTCTGGACGTGTCCCAACATCGTCACAGTGGAGCTGAAAACATAGTTTTAAATTTTAAAGAGAAACACATTGTCTTAAGTACTCAATAATATGACAAAAATCCTATTAGACCTGAAAAATGTACCTACACAAATCTTAAATTCCTTGTACAAATACACAATAATGTTACTACTGGTCACTAAAAAGAGAGAAGGGGGGGCTGTATTGACTTTCTAGCTCTTCATATTTGCAATCTTCAGCACCTTTATGTTGTCACAGGAGCCAGTGTTCCTGACCATGCACAGCTCCCTCATATGGACACAGCAGAGAGCAGGTCTTTGATTTAACAGCTAAAACGTAAAAATACTTGAACAGAATCACTGATCACCAGAACACCAAACAGTCCTTTTTATTTTTTTTCATTTTTTCATTTTATTTTACATCCAAGGCAGGCCAGTACGGGGTTGTGTGTTTGCATCGTTGGGTTTGGTCTCTGGGTGGGATGTCCTCTCTTTGTTTTTTTTGTTTCTCTCCTCTCTCCTTCTCTTTACCACAGCCTATGATGCGATTTGTACTAGCCTACATTGCTGTTTGACATCATCCTGTAAGAACTGTATTTACCCTATGAGGTCATTGTAATTTCAATCTACTTGTATTCTACCTCAGGGTCTACGCATAAAGTTTTACAACAACAAAAGTAATAATAATACAACCTTTCTTCTTTCTCTCTATATCTCTCTCTCTCCTCTCTCCACTCTTTCTGTATAAAAAATATCCTACAATTGTATGCGCAATGTCATGAAAAATGTTTCAATAAAAACAAATAGCAAAGAAAAAAAAATACTTGAACAGGATTATGTGTAAATGATGTTTAAGTATGATGGTTTCTAAGCCTTGGGATGTGGGTTGTCCATATAGTTTAACACGCTGTATATACTTGTGCTGTATTATAACTTCACTCTTCTCTAATTCGTCTGCATTAAGCTGGTTTTAATAGTCAATGATAAAGAACAATGGGATTTAGTACAAAATGTAGGCCAACACACTTTTGTTGAACAGGAGCAGGACAGTCCCTGAGGGCTACAGACTGATCACCAGCATCATCATTGCTGCCATAGAATCAGAGGCAATAGACTGAACGTTCCCATTCAAGTAAACAAGGCTTAGTTGTTTTATACACTGTAGATGGTGATTAATGATCATGAATGTGTGCAACAGAAGAAGAATTGTGTTGCACAGAAATGGGATGACATGAATGTAAACATTTGGTATTGTGCTGCTCCGTGCTGCTCTACTCAGTCTAGATCTATCATGCCTGGCTCACCGGATAATTATCAGACATATGCAATCATTGCATAGGGATCCACTGGCAGGAGGGAGTGTGTGGAGGTGGTGGGGGAAGAGAAAGAGCTTAATTAGTCTGAGGGAAAATGAAGTTAATGGAAAAAGAATGGAAATTGTCTAACTACTGACAGAAGAAATGGGGAAGAAATGTGGGAAAAGGAAGCTTGTGAGCGAGAGAAGATATGTGAAGACTGAGCGACACATGTGATCTGTTCCATCCCTTTGTTGCTCACGTGGCACCAGGTTGGATTTCAGCACTTATTGAAATAACCCCCCTCAAACTCTCCTCGCCTCTCGGTTTTCCTTTGCGGCCCCCTCGTTCCCCCTCTCTTTGTGTATTCTTGTCAGCGACTCACCTGTCCAGTCACGTGCTCGACGACTCAAAGGAGAATGTGAGGCTTCAGCACGTGTTGCAGACAGAAAAGCAACACAAATCTGTAATTGATGGTGAATGTAATTGCAGTACAGGGCATTGATTATTGTGGCAGTATGATGTTATGTGCAGGCTTCATGCATACTGATGTGTGTGTGTGTGTCTGGTGTCTATAAATACACAGAAAACACACTTTGCCGTTGCATAAGCCCGGCCGACATTCCTGCTGCCAGAGAGGATCAGTTTTTCCACCCATCCTGCCGGACAATCGAAACAGCTGCCCCGCTGTCCACCTCCAACGTGTGTGTGTGTGTGTGTGTGTGTGTGTGTGTGTGTGTCTGTTTCTGCCACAGTTTCATATCAAACCTGGCACAATGTTCATGCAGTTGCCAAATCAAAGAGAAACCAAACAATATAGAGAATACGTATCAGTTCTACTACACAGCTTTGACAAAACGTTCTCTTCTCACCCCAAAAGAAAAAGAAATCCAAGTCTGACACAGGAACTCCAGCTCATAAAATAAACAGTACCACTCTCCTCAGGTGGACACTCACCTGAAACAGGCCCACGTACGCTGTGTGTGTGTGGTTTGGCCCCTCAAACACAAAGACCTGCCAAGGGTTTGGTACTTGATATCTTTGCTGAAGCGAAGACAGGAACTTGATCAAGACAAACAAAACTTTACTTGGAGGCAAACTTACTATTTTCTTATATACATTGAATTTTTCCTTTATTAATTGTGGAGACATTCATGTTGTGTTACCTGTTTACTGTGCGGTTACATTTTTTAGTTTGTACATGTGCATATGTGTGTGTGTGTGTGTGTGTGTGTGTGTGTGTGTGTGTGTGTGTGCGCGCGCGTGTGTGTGTCTGTATTTTGTCCATCCCCACGCAGATTGGAATTTGGGGATTTATGCAGCATTTGTTCAGAATGCCAAGGCAAACAAAATGGCCACCCCTGTGTATGTGTGTGTGTGTGTGTACGTTTGCGGGAAGGGTGATGATGTGTGTGTGTCTAAATTCCGCTGGGATTTCCTGATATGGGAGAGTGGCATTCCTTTAGATTCCCACAATTCACTGGAGGACCAGACGTGATGTCATGACGCACTCCCAAGAGAGGGTGAGAGATGACATGCAGTGTGTGTGTGTGTACGTGTGTGTACATATGTGCGATGGAGGGTTTGTCCAAGATTTGTGGTCCACTTCATTATGAACTCGCTGCTTTCATATTGTGGTGAACGTGCCTTTGGGTTTGTGGGTGTGTGTGTGTGTGTGTGTGTGTGTGTGTGTGTGTGTGTGTGTGTGCGTGTGTGTGTGTGCTTCAGCGGACACTGTGTTTAGTGAATGGGGGGAGAAAGGGAGGCCAGAGAGTTTAATAAAAGCCACACAAGCTAAATTTCCTAATAATGAAATATAGGGGGCTATTAGGAATGAGGATGTCAGACTTTTAGCTCTGATACACACATTCAATAGGCACTAGACTAGATGATGGTGTAATGTGTCCATGTGCTGAAGGAAGATGGAGGTTATAAAAAAGGGCTGCCAGACAAAGGAGGGTGATGGGCAGAGAGTGAGAGAGGAAGAAAAGCAGTTGCAGAGAAAACGGGTAAAAGGAGGGAGAGAGAGAAACAGACAGGCTGACAGAGAGAGTGAGAGAGGGAGAGAGGGAGAGATAGAGAGAGAGAGAGAGAGAGAGAGAGAGAGAGAGAGAGAGAGAGAGAGAGAGAGAGAGAGAGAGAGAGAGGGAGAGAGGGAGTGTGTGTGAGGGCGGGAAAAAATGTCCCAGATTCCCATGCCATTTAATAGGGAGCAAAACCAAACTGAGCTTTAAATGTAGACGAGCTGAACAGGGGGCAAAGTGACTGTGTGTGTGTGTGTGTGTGTGAGAGAGAGAGAGAGAGAGAGGGCAGCAGAGAAGGAGAGAGACAGAGAGAGAGAAGAGCATCTCTGTCTTTACATGCGTGTGCATGTGTGCACAGAGAAAGAACATATGTGGCACAGCTCATGGAGGAGAACATGTATTTCCAGTGTTGAGGCTGGAATCTAAAGCAAATCTGTTAATTTTTCTTTAAGTTTTTGCAAGTTGGATAATAATTTTTTCCTTCTTTCTCTTCTAAATTAGGTGCTATACTTTTTTATGGAGCTTTGCCAGGATGTACACTTTGATTTTCCTTCAAACTGAGGTTTAACACTCACACATACACACACTCACACCCACAGTGTCCTCTGGTTTATGCGGTGCTGTGTGGGCGCTGGGCCCACCTGGATTACAGGGAGCGTTCATGTCTGTGGGACACACACACAGAAGACTGGAGAGACTGAAGGAGACCATCAAGTGAGGAGGAGGAGGAGGAGGAGGAGGAGACGCAGAGATGTATCTGTACAAGGCCACTTGCCCGGATATCCCCAACCCCAAGCTGAAGGGGTCGGCCAGGCCGGCCGACAGGGGTCAGGGCGGGGTCCAGGCCCAGGGCCCGGGGCGGTGCGTGGGACAGGTGTCCACAGGCCCGGACGCCTATCCGCCCGTGATGCTGTGGACGGGGATCAAACCAGACAGCAGGCTGGAGCTCAAACGACTGGAGGAGTTTCTCAACTTCCACTCACTGTCTCTGCATGATGCAGTGAAGAGCCAGGCAGGCATGGTCTACAGGTAACACAACCTGTGTGTGTGTGTGTGTGAGTGTGTGAGGCTTCTAGAAGTGCCATGATACTGATAGAGACACACCTAATTAGCAGTCACGGCAGATGATGACAAGGACGGACGTTGGATGTTGAGTATTGAGCTTGAAAGCTTAGGAGGTTCTAATATTTTGTGTGTGAGTGTGTGTGTGTGTGTATGTGTGTGTGTGTGTGTGGCATTTGTAGGTGCTTTTGGATGTGATGTTTGTTCAGTGAATGTTTGAGACTTCTATGACATGGAAATGAAATCTCTCTGCTGAAGAAACCTTGAACCTATGATGTAAAGAATGGAAAACAGCTGAATTCATCAACGGACCCTTGTTATATAACCTGATGCCCAAAGGGACAGATAGGGAGTATTGATCTCCACATGTAAGTAGCCAGCTGGTCGATAGTCATTGATAGTTAGTTAGTTTAAATTCACTTTCACAATTACTTTGTACAAACGTTGTTCCTCGTGCATTGAGTCGAGATCCGTCGCTGTCACATTTGTGTACTTTGCCGTTCGTCTAGTTTGTTGTTGTCGAAGGCTTGAGTGTGATTGGGACACTGTGGATCGCCGCTCAGCCCCCCCGGGCTCAGAACACAGCTCGGAGATGCTCTGCTGTTACTTTCATTGTGGTGTCGTCTCCAGCAGTGAACAAAGGAGAAAAAAGATGCGGAACAAAAGGATTTCACTCTCTGACAGGTTGCCTTCGCTGCCTTCAGCTTGTTTTTATTCTTAAATCTATGTTTATCCAGATGTACTTGAACTTCATGAATGTTCTTTTATAGCGACCCTGTTCTTCACACTTAAACAGTAACACACAATTTATTACACAGTATGGGTTTGAATTCACGGGTCCATATGGTTTATTTACTGGGCTTGGATTTCCCATGAACTGTACTTTGTCCTCATTCCCCAAACATTCAGCCATATGGATCGACATGAACTCTTTACCCATCATGCTCTTGGTGTCCACCAATGAGAGCCAGAGATGGCAGTTTGTGCCCCCAGAGGGTTAAACCTGACTGTGGGAGCTCATATGGCTGCTATGTGCCGTCTGCATTCCACTCTGGGACATTGGCATATGTGTGTGTTCACAGGCCCGTGTGTATTTGCATACGTGTGTGTGTGAGAGTGTTTGTGTTGTTTACTATGGTAACCGAATAAAACAGCTGGCAGTCCATGTCCTTTTCCAGGTCAGTGTGTATCAATGGTCAAGGCCTCTGATGGGCACCGAACACACACACACACACACACACACACACACACACACACACACACACACTCACACACACACACACACACACACGCATGTTTACTTCTAAAATTGGGAGCTCTTTCTCTTTAACCATTTAAAGACAATAATGGCTGCATTCAAACGTAATCAATACAATATTTTGCATTGTTCATTCTAAAATTACAGCCATACAAGTCACAGCTAAAACACAGAATAGAAGCCAATAAAGTCTGACTGTCCAATTACAAGCAGACATTAGCCTCCGCTCAAGGAGTGTCTGCACATGCCCCGCAGTGCATTATTCATGTGTATGTGTGCGAGCATGGGTGTGTGTTTTCAGTTGTAAAGTAGCATCTGTGTGTGTGTCTGAGCCGAGCGCTCGACTGTGGAGCTGCTGCTGCCTTTCATGTGTCTGTGTTCAACGCTTCATCGCTTCTTGACTCTTTACCACATTGCTCATGGCGACATCCTGCATCTTCTTCTGATTTCAGACCAATGTGTTGGAGATTTGTCGGGGGATTGATGTGGAAAATGATAATTCTTTTTATCTTGCTTGGGTTCATGTGGCTTTGTGACTGTCTGGGTGACTGAGACTTTAGTGAACCATGACATTGTGCACTTGCTTATAAGACAGACAGAGTTGATCAAATCTGTTATTGCACTGTTTAAAGAGGTTATATTTTTGAAACACCTTCACAGCCATGGATAGTTTTAAAAGAGTCTCGTTTGTGCTTAGCTGAGACACTTGTGTAAGCTCCTTTGAGGTTTGGCCGCTTCCAGTTTTGCCATTTGTGTAATCAAAGGAATAGTAAGTCAAAGGGGACTATTGTGGTCAGCCAGTTTTAAATAGCAACATTCCAGTATATCCCCTTCTAACCTAAATGCCAATGTAATGTAGTCAGTAGATTCACAATTACTTCACTTTGATTACACACACACACACACACACACACACACACACACACACACACACACAGAATTAAGGCGCACATCAATTCAATCAGCCCAATGGGGGAATACATGAATCACGATCCCAATGCTATTACTCTTTAATGTATGTAGGAACGTTTAGACCTCCAGGACCAGATTATGATGCGTTCAGTACAGTTTGCTCAATGTGCTCAGAGGTGTGTTTCCACAGCCTGGATGATAATCTGATAGAGTGTGAAGGTGACAGAGCTGCATCCATTGTTTCTCTACGCCCTACCTGTTTGACCCTTTCTCTCTCTTGCCACTGTGTGACTGACTGAAAGGTGGTAACATTTGAACAGATGAATCCATCTCCGCCTCAGCTCATGATGCAGTTTTAACATTGACATTTTCTTCATCTGTGACTCATTCATGTCTCATCCTGTCCTCGCTCGACAGTCAGAGATGCCATCTTTGCTCTTCTGTGAGCTTTCATTTTCTTCTGATTTTTATGGACTGCCCACAAAATGAAAAAGTACCCTCTGTGATCTCTGTGACCTTGGTGACCTTGGTGCTAAGTCTTACCCTCACGGCTCTCAGGTCAGTGTGAGCAATCTCTGTCTTTACGTTTGATTTAATGATTACAAAGCACAACTGTGAGTAGGTCGACGCACCCGTCCTTTAAATGAGTTCCCAGTATACAACGTTGGTTCAGTCTCTGCCCATTAAGCACTGATCAATACTGGCTGATTGATTTACAACATATGGGAGTAGCTTGTTATTCCAGCGCGAACGGATCAATGTTTAGAACAACATTCACAAGGTTTTACATCATCTTATTTGACATGAATTAGGCATCACATAGGAGACCCTTGAGCTGTGGATCACTCTATGTTATTGATTTGTTTTTCAAGTTCTGAGGTCTTCATTAAAACAAGGTGAGCCAGGTTTTTCTCATAGCAGAAATACACAGGCATGGTCATCCTTCAAAATATAATATTTATAATAAACACAAAACTTACCTCTTAAATCTGATTTTGCAAATGTAAGGCTATTGTAATTATCATTGGAACAGCAATTTTAGGCAATTTTTGTCAAATGCATCTCTCCAAGGTCTTAAAATGCCACAGACATAATAAACTACACAATGTTTTCTTGTATTGTAAAGTGAAATCTTATGCATTGAACAGAATTTGTATTTACTGTTTTGCATTTTAGTGTAATGAAGATGATCTTGATGTTTGTGTCATTTGTCAGAACCCTCAGTTCCAATAGATATTTGGATAAAACATAGTCACATACTTTTTGCCTGTTTGATAGTCTGAAATTTGATCAAAGTGGCCTTAAAATGGTCTTATAAAGTCTTACATTTTACTTCATGGCAGTTTGGAATGAATACAAATACTTTGCAAGGTTTGCAGAACATTATAATAACCTGATGTAACCTCCTGGTTTGTGTTGCTCAGGCCTCTCTCTCTCTCCTCTCTCTCTCTCCTCTCTCTCTTCTTCTCAGTACTCTTCCACCGCGTGATAATCAAGTCAAGTGCCTGTTATTTACAATATTGCAGCCAACTGCCATGTGCATTTTGCTAATGTGGCCTTATTTGGTAACTCTTGACACATTGCAGAACCAGCTGCACAGACCTTTCAGACAGAGATGTTGAAGTATGCTAACCTGGATGCATTTCCCCTGTGGGTGGGTGTGTGAAGACAGATTGTTTTGGTTTGCGGAACATTCTGATGATGTGGAAGATTTGAATTGAGCTAACCAACTTGACTGCTCTATTTTCCCTCTATATTGAGTTGTACTTGCCACAGAAGTCTGGCAGCAGGAGGGGCATTAAGTAAACTTTGGTGACTAAGTAACCATGGCATTAAGTAACCTTTGTGTAAAATTAGATGAATTTCAGTCTTCTAGCATTAAACTCAAAATCAACATATGTGCTGGGAATATCAAATAACTCAATAATAATAAACACAACTATTGAATGAAACAGTTAATGGCTGAAAGGTACTGTGACTGTTATTGCGCCACCAACTGGCTGTCTGATTAGTGTGCTACATATCTAAAGTTAAGTGATTCGTCTTCCTTTGGCCTTTTCAGCTCGACATGACAAAACAAGAGAAGAGAGGAAGAGACATCAGTGTGTTTACTGACTATAGCCAATCACTGGACACTCTGTTTCTGTTGTTCTAATATGTGTATGTAAGGAGAAGCTGTCCAGCAGGCACACACATGTTTATTTATTGTTGTTTATACAGACAGACAGAGGCAGGAAGAGTGAAGGATTGTTGAGGGTGAGATGAGGATGGAGCGGGAGACAAGGAGAAAATCTATCTGTCTGCAAGTGCATGTGTGTGTGTGTGTGTGAGTGTGTGTGTGCCAGTGAGGGTTCTTAGTCAGAGCTTACTCATGCCAGAACTTAAGAAGCAGAGAGATCATAGAACTCTCACACACGCGCGTTCACTCACACACAAATGCATGCAGATAAATGCGTCAAATACTCATCCTTTATTCATCTTGGAAAACAAGTGAATATTTAACATTGGAGCTGGTATCCTCACTAAATACTTTATTGGCCCAAGCACTCACAGACGTGTGTGTGTGAGTTTGTGTGTGTTGGCGTGCTTGTGTGTGTAGATATCCTCTCAAGCCTTTTTCTGACAGACGCCCTTCAAACTGGAGCACTTTATCCAGAGTTGTTCTCTATTATTAAGCCCAGTGTTAAACTGTCATGGGCTTTACACAACAGGTATCAGATCAGCCACGACCCCTGGCATAGAATCGCTCAGGTCATAAATCACCTTTGCTGTCATGTGGACAATGAATATGATGGCACGGGGTAACAGTATGTGTCTCTGTGTGTGTGTGTGTGTGTGTGTGTGTGTGTGTGTGTGTGTGTGTGTGTGTCTCTGTGTGTGCGTGTGTGTGTGAGAGAGTGACAGAGAGTTTTGTGGGTGGTGGTGATGGATTGCAGTAGGACATCTTTTATCCCAAATGATTGTGGGTGTTACAGAAATGGGAATAACAAACCAGCAGTACAGTTCTTTATGTCACTATTCATCACTGACTGACTACAGCGGCAGACAGTTACACATTATATTGCTCTGTTGTCAGTTTCAGACACATTCAGCCAGTGATAAATACATTTTATAGCAAATTTCTTCTACTCTGAATCTTAATAATTAGCAATTACAGTCGAATCTGAGATCTATAAACACATTCAAGGACAGACAGACTGGATAGCCTAGTATGACCTCATTACTGGTTTGTCAGTCTTCAAGATAATCCATATTGACCACGTTCTCACACACACACACACACACACACACGCACGCACACACACACACACACACACACACACACACACACACACACACACACACACACACACACACACACACACACACACACACACACACACACACACACACACACACACACACACACACACACACACACACACACACACATTGTTGCCCTGTGCCATCATATTCATTGTCCACATGACAGCATTTACTTAAATTCAACGTAAGTTCTACCCTAATGTACTAATTTAACCATAGCTTAATATCACTCAACTCCCAATAAATGCAGCTGCAGTGAGAGGAGACTGCCACCCAAATGGAATGGAGACAGGATTACTGTCATTAGTTACCAGAACGGATTACCGGACAGTACAAGAGCTTTGGGTCCCGATGATGCAGCTGCTGAAGTCACATTTATTTTGAATGTTTGGACAGAGGTAGCAGAGCAGTGGTTAAGCCCAGAGACCTGTTGTCCCTGCCTGTCTCTATTCACCCGTGCTTGTCCTGCTATCACAGTCATAATGTCTCACTCTGAGAGCCGCCTGTAGGTTGTGCACGACTGACTGGGGCTCTCTGCGGCCGATTGATTGCATCTTTTTGAATGCATGCTGTGGTACTTAAGTAGCTACCTGAACACCTTAGGAACCTGAACAAGTGACAGTGAGTGACACAAAAAATGGAGGGGATGGATGGATGGAGCCCCTGCAACACCACCACCCCACTCTGCTCCCCTGCCCCCTCCAGTGCCGCCCTGACCAAACCTCTTATTGCCACGCTGTGTTAAATTGGATCAATTTTCCACTAGACACCAATTCGTCATGCTGTTACTATTCCGGCCTGAAAAAAATAGGTCCCGGCCTCAGATGTTACACGCTGTAGCATCCCCACGCGTTCAGATTACATCTCCAGTCCATTAGTCAGCTATTGAGTGAGTTAATACCCTGTTCTTAACTGGATTCTCAATAAATCAAACCCTGTCGGCTTGAAGAGACCAACGGGTCTCTGACACACATCTGCCTAACTCTTTTATCTCCGGCCCCATCCAGGCCTCTCGGCTGTGCCACAGTCACACGTGCACACACATGGACCTCTGCTGTTTCACTTGTGTAAGCACGAGTCACACAGGGTGAATCAATAGGGCATCAGTTTGCCCTATTGACGCCATCATTTCGGAGCGTGCTAGACCGGGTTTGCCGCTGTCAGCTGTCAGGGTGAGCCACGCCGACACAGAGCATCAGCCTGTGCCGCTGAATGGCCCTTTGAACCCTCGCTGCTATAAAGAATGGTCGCCTTGTTCATGGCTACACCTGTTCTTCTTTTGGTTTCCTCTGTTTTTTTCACAAGGAACATCAGAAGCGATTTCTGCTTTATTTAATCTTTGCAAGACGTCATTATCTTGGAATTTCCATTTTGGCAGATATTATAGATTAAGACTCATTAATTATGGTATGATTGTTTTTCTATCTCTACGGTAACTTGGTATATGCAACTCAAAATTGCAGCTCAACTGCATACTTGGCAAAGGCGTAAATCATAACGATTGAAGATAAATAAATAAATATAAATATTGTAAACATAGATATAGTTTGCGCCTCAATGAATCAGCATCGTCTTGGCAGAATAATGGCTATAGTTGTATGTTTCTATCTCTATTTCATTCACAGTGATGATATACTTTATATGTGTCCCTTGTCTGTTCTGTCTTTTCCAGTAAACAAACAAATATAACCTTCCTGGCTTAGATAATAGGGCAGAGGGGTGCATGAACTCAAATCACCCCTCAGCCCACTGACTGATATTGTGAGTGTGTATAATAAGACTGTATGTGCCTTAGCCTGTCATCATTTTTTATTGATATTATTATTTTTACTCTTAGCTGTGTGTGTAGGCTGTAAGATATAAAGGTAATGCATCTTCTATGGGGACATAAATAATGTATCTCAGTCTTTGGTTCTTCATCTCTCCTCCTGGTGTTTAGGTATCGCAGTCACTTCTCTCCTCTCTCTCTGTTTGTCCATAATTGATGAGGGCTGATAAGCGGTTATTTAAGAGGCAGTGATCTCCCCCTGCCTAAGTTAGGTCACTTGAGGAGAATGAGCCAGAGAAGCTTCATCTTACTCTGCAGCAATGTTTGATGTAGAATGGTGCCAGCAACCATGTGGCACTCGCGCCCGGCCTTCTATTTCAAAGCCGTCACAAAGCGTTCATGTTCGCATTCAAGTACCACAACTCACACCAACAGACTCAAAGGGGTTTGTCAGCACTCGGCACCCTCAACTCCTCCAAATCAATCAGAAATATCCATGGGGACTCGTTAAAAGTTGTGTGTGTGTGTTTGTGTGTGTGTGTGTGTGTGTGTGTGTGTGTGTGTGTGTGTGTGTAAATCAAGCTCTTGGATGCCTTTTTGGAAGTCTTCAGAGATAGTAATGCTGATGCACGGGCGCAGCAGTGTGGCCCATCTGTTAAGTTGCAGGTTTGAACCCGGCAGCAGCAGTGACTGTCCAGCAAAGTCTTTTGGTTCACCTGCTGCAAGTCATCCTGGATGAGAGGGACAAGTAAATACCCAGTCTGTAATAATCATGCGTTGCCCTGAAGTGGGGGGGGGATATGTTGTGTGTGGGTGAGTGTGGGTGAGTGTATGTGTGTGGGTTGGTGGTGGGAGTGAAGGGATTTAGGGAAAGCGGTTTGAAAATGAGTGTTTGGAGAGAGAGAGGGAGTTTGGAGTGAGTGAGTGGGTAAGAGAGCATGAGATGAGACACGTGGACTATGGTAGTTGTAGTCCTTGTTGCTTGTTTTGTGGCTGTACCACAAGGGGGCGCCGTGGACCTGCTGTCCCCATGTCTCCATGATGTGATGGTGTGAGGCAGAGACAGAGACAGAGCGAGAGAGTACACACATAAGAAGTAACTACAATACATTGCAATTTATATAACAATCTCACAACTATGACCACAACAATAACCCTACAACACAACGTCAACATTATTAGCTTCACAAAGGTTACATTTATAGCAAGGAAGCTATATTAGATCGCATTAATGTATCTAATAAAGCGGCCACCAGAGTGTAGGAGCATATTGGGTTGGTCGTGGACACACAGTATTGCATTTGTCAGCCTGCGCTGCACCATTTCTCATGTATTGATTAGAAGCCACATACAAAAGCCTGAGCAGCAGTCACAGACACACATCAGAGGGAGTAAAATCAGAACCAAACTGTCTGCGCTTGCCAAGAAAAGAGGGAATATTTGACCAAAGTGAAATGCTGTGATGCAGTGTGATCAGGAGCAGTGCAGGGAGACCTTACAGACCACAGCTGAAGTCAAATAATATAACCGTAATATAACAATACCTTCATCTGTACAGCACATTTCGGGCAAAGATGCAGCCCAAAGTGATTTAACAAAACAAGATCAATATGATGTCCTTCTGTCTTTGTCGCCCTAATATCCCCTCACGCTGTCATTAGTTTAATGTTTCTACATCTACATTTCTGCCCAGTCATGCTTTAGATGGCTCCAGTTTCTCCTCATATTTCCCCTTTATAGCTCCGGTCAGATGTGATACACTGACTCAGGCAAAGTTGGTGCTTCTTCAAATCAGCACTTTTTTGGGGTCTTTTCTCTCTCTGTGTTTCTTCCCTGAAATATAAGAAAGCTTGAGTTGTTGCCAGGTTGAGTGTCGGTGTGTTGTGTGTGTGTGCGGCTTTGTGTTTTCTGGGCATGGCGCTATCATTTGTAAGGAAACGCAATACACTGTGATCTCCCTCTAGACCTATTACAGACACAGATGCGATGAAGAGCTGGAGATAACAATGAGAGATTACCATCATAATCATAGCTTAAGTGTAGAGGCGAGACGCACACACACACTGACACACACTCGCGCGTGTTTTGTTGGGACCTCTCTGCAGTATTTGCTGCTTCAGTGAAGCGTTGCAGTACAGATGCAGCGATCCATGTCCGCCCATTGCAGTCTCGCATTCCATCATAGAATTTCTCGCCCGACCAGGAGAGCGTTCCCACATCCCCCAAATACAATTGCATGACCTTTTATTGACTAAAAAACTAATAATGACCTTCATCCAAACGTGTCCATTAGTGTGACAATTCAATAAGCATTAAGGTCAACAAATGCTTTCACCACCAATGGGAACAATCGTGCCTGTTTTAGCGGTATCGTCCCCTGTGAGTTGTATGTGCTTAGACCATAAATGACACGTGATCAATTAAAAAACCTTGTCGATACGCGTGAGTGATGGGGAATCCCTTATGTGTGAACATCATGTCACACACACACCACCCTCTTTCACATCTGTCTATGGGTAAAGGCTTTTAAGGTTAACCTTTCAAAGAACAGGCTTTTTTTTCGCACTCTAGATTTTCCAGTACTGAGGCCGATCATCAGGACATCACAATCCAAAGTTATGCACCGAGTTATTCTGCTAATGATGCTTCAAAGAGAGATTTGTTTCAGCTGTTTGGGGATCAGAGGCCGAGCTGTGCCTTCAGAGAAGAGGTGGAGGCACTCCTGATGCACATTTGCTTCTATAGCTGAAGTTATAATGTATATATATATATATATATATATATATACATATGAGACTATTCCTCCCCTTGATGTGAAACATTTGCAGTAGAGCAAAAGTAACTTTCCAGCTGAGTCAGCACATTGAGCTCAAGTACTTTACGAACTGTGAGGCAATGAGCATTTACTTTTCCTTTCAAAACTTAACTACATTTATAATGAAATGATACTAAAATTCATGCTCAAGCCGTTCCCACACAGACGTGAAAAGGTGACAGAAAGTTGATTTCCTTTGTCGGCCAGTTCAACCGTCAGCTTTTCAGAGCATGAAATGGAGGCAGAGGGAGACACTCAACGCAGGTGTTTGGACATAATCCAATTAACAAACCAATGAACTGCTCTGAGCTGCTAGACGTTTTTAGCAGCTCACTCTCTCTCTCTCTGGCAGAACGGTGATGTAATGTGCTTGACTATGCACACAAATGATGCCACAAGCCCAAACACAGACGACTAGAGCAGACAGAAACCACCTGTTGTATTTCCTTGGTGCATTAACTCAGGTGAAAGAGGAAATCATTTGCAAACAACTGAATTAATCTCTAAGAGGATCCTGTTTCGTTCCACACAGGCTTTAAACGCTCGGCCAACCAGGGCGAGCCACATCTGTTCTGGCTTGTATTGACCCTGTAAAGAGGGCCGTGACCCCACTCTTGCGCTACACTGTCGCCCTGTGACTGACTGAGCAACATGAGACCTCGACGACTTTCTTGCAGTCATGGATGGACTGCTCTCCAGCTTGGGTTGTTCACGTCGGCCCCTCCTGCCCAGGTCACGCAGCGGCCTCGGTCAGGGATCCGCTGCCACCAAGTATCAAATACCAGCCGGGTATTGTGCTGATATGATACCGTCTAGACTTCACCCCCCCTGTAAATTTCCAGCTGGTTGATCAGTGTCAGAGACCGCAGAGCCTGGGAGGTTTTTTTTATCAAACTCCTTCGATCGTTGTTGTCCTCTGAGTCTCTGAATAGTTCATATTGAAAAAGTTTTATTATAAAGCAAAAGTGCAAAAGGAAATCAGATGAAAGAAACATGACACCTAAGAGACCTCATGAGTATTTATACGGTTCTATCTGCCCTCATAGATTTTGAGATACAGGGTTTTTCAATTTCGCTACTCCGTCGAGCTTAACTCTAAACCCTTTTTTAAAAACATGAAACCCATAATTTGAAAAATACAAAAATAAGAAGAACAAGATCATATAGCATCCTTCACTCATTTTTCCGACCAAAATGCCAAATAAAATCTTATAATACTCAGGCCATGTTAGGCATGTTGGTTAAAAATGGAATTCTAATGACCCTTTAAACTCACCCTTTGACCTTTCAGTCGCCATATTTCTCACAAGATAGAAATGTCAGGCTGCATTTCAGTGTCTAAAATGTAAAAACAAACAGGCACACACACACACGTGATCCACGGCTTACACACAATTTAAGTGAGTAAACATTACAAACTTGTTTTTTTAACGAATGTGCATACATGGACTCACTTTAACACTGGGTGAAATATTTAACGTAAGGTGGAAAATGACTCCTCTCAAAGTGTAACATCTTTCGTTGCATTGTAAGTTTTTCTCCAAGGTAACCGGTGTATCTCTCATTGCTCCAGATGCTGCCTGGTTGCCATCTGGTATCTTTATTCTTGCCTGGTGTTATTTTATTGCTGCTTTTTCCCACACACATAACGCCTCCATACTGTTTCCATAGCAATGCTATTACTGCGATGACGGTTTTCTCTTGTTGTTACCGCTCTTCACCATCAAGTGTCCACGTCTGGAGACTCTCGAAAGCAGGTGGAGGCCAGGATCGATGCTCTCTGCGTCAAATCCGACGGCTAATTGTGGGTACAGGTAGCGTAGGAGAATGTTATCACGTGGTGGAAAGTTAACAGAGAATGTGATATGATTTGTATTCAAAAGATCATGAAACCATTCCATCTTAAAGGTACAAAGGCACTGTTCCTTGTTCAATGGATCACTGAAGCTGCTTACTATCATGGGCTTTACTTCATAAAGTAAAACAGGGATGAACAGAAAAGGAAGCAGTACAGTGGCCAACACACACACACACACACACCCACACACACACACACACACACACACACACACACACACACACACACACACACACACACACACCCACACACACACACACACACACCCACACACACACACACCCACACACACACACAAAAGAAAAGATTCAATATTCAATAGGAGCCAGCCCTGCTAATGCTCCACAGGGATGCGTTGGAGCGCAGTGTTCCTCATGGACACTTTATAATGACGCCCTGTGTGATTCATGCACTCAGAGCTGCTCATTTTTAAACATATGGCACTACTCGGCAAATTATAATCATATGGCTCCCTGCACAGATATTTACTATACAGACCTTTCACGTGGCAAATCAATGAAAAATGCTATAAAAATCCAAAGGGTTACAAATATTCAATATATTCAGAAGCAACTGCAACCGTTGACTACCTGGTTTTGATATTAAAGGGGATCAAGTCTTCTCTGCTTTGTGTTGTTGTCCCTCATTTTGTATAGTTTTATCAGGCCTCATGCAGCTGGTAAGTCAGAATAGCAGCAGGCTTTCAGGGAGACCATAAAGAAAGAAGCCTGTTTTCACAAACGGGGAGTGCAGAAGTGGTTCAGTGTCTTTTTGTTTGCCCATTAAAGCACCATAAAGGTTTAAAAATAGACTCTGAATTGAAAGAGAAGTAAGAACGCGGAAATCCCTGCTTAACACCGTCGCTGGTCATCTCTCTTCATCAGTGAAGATGAAGAGAGGTGGCCGATGCGGAGGGTTAAGGTGATGACACTTTGACCCTCCCTTCTTATTTTCCCCAGCTGTCTCCAGTCTAATTATGAAGCGGTAATCTATTGCTCCTGTGAGGATATTAAAAGGACACAGACTAGTTTATAACCCAGTAGCGACCTGCTGTGTGTGTGTGTGTGTGGGTTGTGAATGTATTATTGGATTCCTCATAGAACCAAATCACTCTATAATTGCTTATTTATCTTATATTTACTGACGGGGTGTCACATTGACCCAGCTGATGTCCAAATGTGTGTATCTTTATATATACACCAGAATATCCTTAAGGCAGAATTATCGTTTTTAGAAGCTCTACTAAAGCCAGAGTGAAGTTGAGGTCCTAATCAATCAACACCCTCTTAGGTTAACCTCTTCTGGCTCCTAAGGAGATGTGGTTTCACTATTGGGGCAAATGTTGTTAGCGTGAGTGGCAGTGGGAGACGGGCGGGTACAGAGAGTCTGGCATCTCTCCACCCTGACACACTTCAGCGCTCAGCTGCTGCATAATGGAAAATTTGGCTTTGATGCAAAGCTGAGTGTGGATATTTTGTGCCGAATTGTTCTGCTGCTCATTTTCCACTTGAGCGAAGTAAACCGACACAGTTCTCCCATGATAGATTGACAATGCAAAATATCAGAAAGTTCTATTAAGGGCACTGACAGGGCACAGCCTTTTGACTTTGAACCTGTTTAGCTTCACATATGCAGTGAAACTAACTTCATTTGAATACGGTTGCAACTATATGATTTGTCTCTATATATGATTGACTACGGTATATTGACTCTATATATATATATGACTCAGTAACACTCAAAAGAATGTATTATTGTATCCTTATATTGTATTTTTAATAACTGTTTCATAATAAATGTTCAGGATGTGAATGTTTCCCTTTTCTGACGTGTCTACTGTGTTCTAGCTGAAGGACAGACATTTATTGCACTAATCAAAACCAATTATTTTCAAAGGAATCTAATAATCTGGTAGATATGATGCTTGGAAGGTTATTATATATTCTTATTGCTGAATGTAACAAAGTAAGCACAAACTCTCTGCCTGAGACTGCAGGGCTGAATGACTGATGGTTGAAACACAGGGATGACCTCTAAACTCACCCTCCTCACCCTAACACGCTTATGGCTGTTGTGTTCTTAACTCACTGTTAACTCTGGTGCGATGTGTAAAGGAATATGTTTACATGCACATTACCCCAGCAGGATGGCCTGACTAGTATCTAATCATTGCACAGGATCATACAGCATTACGCTCTCATTCCCAGGTTATTCCCATATGAGCTCTCGCCATGATTATATTAAACCCCAATAACTGTGAAGTGAATACCGAGCAGAAAATGAATGTGGACTATAAATCTTACCCGGCTCAGATTTTGTAACTTTTTTGTTGTTGTAATACTTGGTAAATTCGGTTGAATAATATATGTAGGATTATTGGTATGTGGGCTATGAGCCAGCATTTACTGGAGACGTGAGTAACTCTAAAATAGATATGAGCTGTTTTCCTTAAGAGCATTTCTCATATTAAATGAAAAGCGATGCCATATATAAATAAACAAATATATATACATATACACTATATATACACCCAGCTAAATCTGTGCTTGTAAGGAAAATGTATATGTGGAACAAGTGAATGAAAATAGGACAATATGCTTGAAGCGGTGTGGGTGTGACAGCATCACTGTGTTGCAATTTTTATGGAGCCTGATCAGCACTGTGACAGAGGTGAAGTTCATAGGGCAACATAATGGATTTTAATCCTTTTGATTGACAAACGGAGCGCTCACACCCACCCCTCCGTCTTTATTGCTTCTTCGACCTGTGACCTCGGTTATGGTTGACACGGCAGGGAAAGATTTAGTGTTGATGGAAGTGTGTATGTGTGTGTGTTGGTGTGTATTTTTGTTTGTAACTAACTGGGCTGGAGAAGCAGGCGTCACATACTTCTCAGGAACATCTCAGGAACAGAAGGAGTATTATTGTTTGAGATTCCTTAATAATATCTAGAATAGAATTGGAACATTCTTCTTAACAGTTCCATAAATAGCTCCTTAAATACCTCATGGACCTGTGGGGGTTCGCAATTCGGAAGCTGAGAACCACTGCTCCAGTACTGTGCCGTACACACACGATTCTGCAGCATACACATTTATCACCCAACTCAGCTACATTTTTAGGAAAGGTGAAGTCACCTTATCTTACCAGTTGGAGCTTCGCACAACTCGTTACTTTCTGCAAATGTAAGCGAAAAACAGTTTTCCAACCCAGTTTTCCAACACCTGGAGAAGGTTATTAAAGCCCCTGGCTCTCCGTAGGGGGCCACTAAAAAAGTTTGAAGATTAAAAAAGAGCTCTCGAGGAGTAAAAATGGTAAAGAAAACCTGACCCCGATAATGATCAAAACAACTGGAATGCATTTGTTTTGTCACAAAACTTCTGTGTGCCACATACAAAGTCGAGCTGACTTTTATGAAATGTGGAGGAAAGTTAGTTTTGCTGTGTAATTGTGTCCAATGTGGAACAACTCAGGCCTTTGGCCAACAGCCGAAGGGGTTACAGGCCCAAGGAGAGATTAGTGTCCCTGTCAGCTCATGTTAAGTGAATCTCAGCAGCAGAGACACAAGGGGGCACGATCCCACCCTTGTGTGTGTGTGTGTGTATGTGTGTGTGTGTGTGTGTGTGTGTGTGACCTATAAACAGCAGTTGGTTTGGCAACAGTCGACAGCAGCAGAAACTACACATTTGAAATTTCCTCATCTACAATGTTGTCTAATATTACTTCTTCCCTGTAAAGGACAAGCTCCAGTTGGCAGTGAAGTGGAAAAATAAACAAATATGTTATATTCCTCATAACACACACGTAACATTTAAGGGCACCGCTGGTCCCCCCTTTGTTTACACCGTCGAGCAAAGTTGGAAGTCGTTCTTTGCGATGTTCTGGCACCGGCCAGTGATGATTTGTGTTATGTTGTGGTCCTGACATTGTCTGCTGGTGAATATACTTTAGTATTTAATTCTCCTAACTGACATAAATTATGCAAGTGTGTACTGAGAGCAACAGTGCTTGCCTAGCAACTGTAGGAGTTCATTCTGAGTCTCTACCTCCAAGCCAAACTCCAAATTAGCCTTCACTGTTTTCTGCATCAGCAACAAAAACACACAAACCTCAAACATTTCTTATCAGGCTGTTCGTACTTCATCCAAATTGTGCTTTATTAATCAGCTCTCCTGTTGCGATCTCTCTCTCTCTCTCTCTTCCGCTCTCTCTCTCTCTCTCTCCCTCTCTCCCTCTTTGTGTTTCCCTTTGATCAATTCTAATAGGATTAATTGAATTTGCTGTGTAATTCTGCAGGAGTTCAATGCGTCCACCAGTCCTGTCGTATTATCCAGAGCGGAGAGTGAATAAAAAGCTGCTGCAGGTAGAAGCCACATGCCGACTCTACCTGTGGCCAGCGCACGTGAAAAGTGTTTCTAATATCAAAGGAATGAATTTAAAGGGGCAATTTGTGTTCTCAAGCGTATACACTGCTCTCACACAAATGTGCCCTCCACCAAAACAATGAAATGGAAATGCACTCAGCAGAAATGTTTTCTTTCCAACAGTAATAGGTTGATATTGGAAATTTCTTTGTAATATTGTGACTGTGTAAACCAGCAGAAGTGGAACTCAGAAGAAGAAGAACTCTGAGTGCTTCCTAGTTGAACGCTCACATTGTGTCTTCTGCTTATTTACTGTGAGGGCCTATATTGTGTGTGTGTGTGTGTGTGTGTGTGTGTGTGTGTGTGTGTGTGTGTGTGTGTGTGTGTGTGTGTGTGTGTGTGTGTGTGTGTGTGGTGCACCAAGTCTCCTTTGCTCAGCAAGAAAGATTGTGGATGTACGCAGTGTGAAGATCATGTGTATTATAGCAATTACATTCACATCAATGTTGAGTTATTGAGGTCACACACACACACATACACACACACACACACACACCGGACACACACACACACACACACACACACACACACACACACACACACACACACACACACACACAGACGTAATGTATATTTGGTGTCTCCTCAGGACCTCAGTGTATAGTGTATGGGCTTATGCTGACATGGCTCATAACCCAGCAGAAAGTGGAACAAACACACACACACACACACACACACACACACACACACGCACACAGGTCAAGAAGTAGGACACCGATACCACCTTACTCTGTTGTGAATATGTCATCACTTGCTGCTTACAAGGCAGTTGATCCAATAGAAAACAAAAACACAACAGAGAACATTGTGGAAAACGCTCCCAAAATTGAGCCAACAGCAGCAGTTCATTTGTCGTAGCAGAACGCTGCCGTAAAGACTCCACATCACTTTCAGTTTGCACAGTCAGCATAAAACAAGGGTCTGATCTCAAGTGAGACAAATGGCCCGAGGAAAAAACAGCATATACACACACTTAAGCGGCACGTAACGTTGTGTGAGAAGATGCAGGGCCGCGTAGGTGCGGTGGAAGGAAAGTTAGAAGATTTACGTTTAACACTGTTTAAAAGGCTGGCGCAGATATTTTCACAGACATTAAGATTCTCCTCTGCAAATACACTTTGACAGGGTGTGTACAGGCTTCCTCCCTCTCTGTGTTACAACCATTAGCTATAAAAGCTCTAAGACCTGCATTTATCCTCACTGCATTGTAAGATCCTTTATTGTGCCACAGGGAGGGACTGAGGAAGAAACACATCTGTGCTTAAAAACAGCTTTTATAGGTAACCCATATCTGTGATGTCCAGGTGAGCAGTCATTGCCTTATTTACTGTTTTTTAGTAGAAAAAAAAGAAGGTAATTTTGTAATGGATGCCAGATATGGAATCTTGACAGAACAGAGGGAAACTTGGGAGCACATGACTTCATTTTTCAGGATCCCTGCAAGTCACACATGAACTTTAATGTATTAGACGAGACATAGTTAGTATTCATTGTTATGTTATGTTGTTGTTTGGTAATGATCATGACTTTATTACACAGGTTTCTTTGGCTAAATTTAACTTAAGCTCCACGTGAGCTAATGTGTTGGTAACTTGAGCAAACACACACGCGGACACATGATCATAGTGTGTTTACTGCACACACTTCACAGTCCTAATCATCTTCTCCTCAGCACTTTTCCACACCTCATTACAGGCTCCAGCTCTGCGTGTAGAATAGGTGGAGAATCTGCTGCCGCCTTGAGGAGTTGCGTGTTGATCGATGTGGAATGGGCAGCTGAGGAATCCATTAGGCGTGAGATTGATCTGTCCACTGAGTGAAGTGGGGGGCATTGATCACTTAAAATGAGAATGAGTATCTTATTTCCAAAACACAACAGAGCACCAAATATGCAATCCGATACCGAATATCCATAACCTTAAAAAGTCCCTGTGCATTCCTCTCTTTCCATGTTTTCATCTTTGTGCTGGAATGCTGGGGTCGGATGAGGTCGCACAGACAAGCTGATTCTGACATTACTGATGAAGGAATGAACAAGTTTCTGTTCCGATGAAATGACATCAGTATAGCTCCTATATAGCCATATGCTCCTCTCTCCACCTTGTGAATGCATGCACCGTCCCTTTCTTTACACTTAGATTAACAGAATATATATAACTCATACTACAAATGTGATTATGAATCAATATTCCGCCTTGCAGACTCTCCTTATACTCCGAGAGTGAAGGAATCCTTTTAATTCTGTCTGACTTCACATCTTACTGGCCTTTCTCCCTCTTAATTGCAGTGGGGAACATTTGAGTGTCATGTCTATTTATTAAACACAGCGACTGTCGACTTCGCTCTGTGTCACCTCTTGGTTCCGCTGCTTTCCTTTTTGTAGTTTAAGTGCTGATTTCGCAGGAGCTGAAGTTACCGTGACATTTCCATGGAAGTGACATCGCCTCAGCTTGTAGTTTGGTGGAAAGTGCAACAAAAGGTTTCGCCTGGTAACACTGTTTACAGCGGCGGCAGTCTGAATTGTTCAGGCTTACATGTCTCAGACCCTCACAGACCCTATATTCTATGACTATTTAGATTTTCGCTTTGTTTATTGAGTCTTTTCGTGGTGAAATCAGCATGTAGAGGTATTGCAGTGTTACATATACCACACACACACACACACACACACACACACACACACACACACACACACACACACACACACAACTGTCACGAGCCCCTGCAGCTCAGTGCTCCATTTACCTTTGCTTGCCCCCATAGAATTACTAGAGAGCGAGCGACACACAGTAAACACACCTTTCCCTTTCAATATACTGTACACAACTACACAAGTCCTCCACATGCAGGCGCACACTCACACGTGCTGTAGATACACTCACACACACACGTCCATGCCTTGTCCTCCCGGCTCTATTGTGCTTTTGCTCGCCCTTTTTTCCCGTCTTTTCTCCCTTCTCATTCCAGTCCCTCCACTCCTCCCTCCTCCCCTCCTCCCCTCCCCCCCTCCTCCCCTCCCCCACACCCTTTATCCATCTTCTCTCCCTCTGTTTCTCTGGGATTTGTAGCTGCCAGCCAGGGTTGAATGTGCGGCCAGTGAAGGGATTTGGAGGAAAATGATCGCTTTCTCCCTGCAAGTGTGTTTCAGACGGCTATGCCCGCTGCAAATTGTTTTGTGCATGGGTGTGTGTGTGTGTGTGTGTGTGTGTGTGTGTGTGTGTGTGTGTGTGCAAAGAAAATCACAATGTAATTACACCAAATATTTGGCGAGTTAACCTTTAAAGCAAAAGTGTGGTCCTTGTGCTTGAGTAATGGCGAAAAGTGGGACAGAAAAGAAGCCGTTGAACAGAGAAATGACACTGAAAGAACTCATAATTGTTACTTGTGCGGAATAACAAGAGGAGAGAGAGAGAAAGAACAGGGAGAGACATGCTGTCGAGACAATGGGATAAAGAAAGGAACCATTTATGTTGCGTGACAGGTGTGAAAACTGAGATCTGAGAGAGAGAGGAAGAGAGACTGGGACTGTGTGTGTGTGTGTGTGTGAGAGAGAGAGAGAGAGAGAGAATGGGACTGTGTGTGTGTGTGTGTGAGAGAGAGAGAGAGAGAGAGAGAGAGAGAGGGAGGAAGTGTCCTGTGTTGCAGCACACATCCCTCTCAGTTTCTGAAGGTGTGTCGTCAGTGAAGGAGCTCCTGCTGAGAGAAACAAAAGGAGCATTGGAGCGAAAAATCCCAGGTGTGGCGAGGAAAGGCGAGAGGAAGGGAGATCTGGGAGCAGAGGTATTAGCACACAGTTACGCCGGGCGAAGTGGAGGAGAGACGTGCAGAGCAGAGAGGGGGGGGGGGGGAAGAGAAGGAACGGGGGGAGGAGAAGAAGTGACAAGACATGAAAAAGTGCTGATGGCAGAAGTGTCACGATGCATCCAGCCAGGACCTGAGGATGTCCTCCCCCTCTCCTCCCCCTCTCCTCCTCCTCCTCCTCCTCCTCTTGCTTGTCTACTTATCCATTCTCTGACCCTGCGCCCCTCCTCCTTCACCCTCCTCTCCTCTCTCTCTCTCTCTCTCTCTCTCTCACTCACTCCCTCCCCCTCGCTCGCTCCCTCTCCCCACAGTCAGACCAGGCAGAGCACTGTGCCTGGATCGCATCTCTGTCTCTCTCGCTCTCTCTTTCTCTCTCTCTCTCCCTCCCCTCTGGACTCTCTCCAGCTCCTCTGATTGCCATTCCGCAGCCGAAGCCCAGAGTCTCGACATCCGCGGCGGGACACAGAAGAAGGGAGGACGGGCCGGAGCGGATCGGAGCGTTCTTTGTTCTTGTCAGGCTTTTGATTCTTAGCTGTTCAGATGTAATATCATCCACAAGGAGAGACTCACCATGGCACCTCTGAAGTGAGCCCACAGAGAGAAAGGAGCACGAGAGAGCATTTACTTCAAGAGCTTCACAGAACAAAGTGATGCAGATGGAGACACAGTGTGTGGAACTTGGAAACTGAAGACCTTATCCATTCCCAAGGACAGACAGACGAACTTCTTAAAGAGCAGAACTCAAACACTTGATTCTTAAGAACTCGCTCTTTGAGACTCCAGAAGTCCTTCCGCAGTTACCTTTGTCTTTGTGGGTTCTGATCCCTCAACCGAAGCCATGCAGGTGTCCATAGCCTGTACGGACCACAACCTGAAGAGGGGGAACGGGGACCACGGCAAGCAGAGCGCCACCAGTCCCAATGTGGTGAACCAAGCCCGGGCCAAGTTCCGTACGGTGGCCATCATAGCCCGCAGCTTCGGCTCCTTCACCCCACGCCACATCTCGCTCAAGGAGTCGACGGGGAAACACACGGGAATGAAATACAGGTGTGTGTGTATGTGTACAGGTGTAGGCTGAATGTGTGTTATCAGAGCATGGATGGTTGTGTAGAGTATTATATATGATTCTGTTTGTTTTGGAGTTGTTTCCCTTATTTTTGCAATTCAAGCATTTTCCCTGTCTTCATCTTCTGTTTTTCATAACAATTTGCCTCCACATTCACGAGTTAGAGTCATGGTTCCCTGCAAGGACGCACAATCTACCCAGGAAATTGTTATTTTTGATTAAAAAAGAAAAACAAAATGTGCTTCATCTCTGTCACAGTCCCTCTTCATTCGTTGCCTTCACATTGTGACACATTATAAAGCCGCTCTTGCCAAAAACAATGGGAAGCATCTTGTGCCAAAACCTGCAGTCTGTTTACAGAGACACTCTTCAGTCTGCAGACGCATCACAAAGTCTGACAGAAGCTGCTCATTCAGACCCAATGTCGGCGGCAAAACCTGACAGGATTTATGAATAAAGGCCATCTGCTGTTTGAGTCTGCTGTCTAGTCAGAGGAACTTTGCCGACGGTTCCCACAGGTTCTTTATTCTGTTTGTCTCTTCACCTCCTCTCACCTCCTACACGTCTCACTCTTAGTTCCTCTTGCTTTCTCTTTCGATATCCGTAAACTCCCATTGCACGCAAACTGCAAAACGTCCCTGTTCGTCGTCACCGCGCCAAATTTCAAAAACTTTCAAATGGCACACAGACGGAAACGGACTCCACTCCTCTCCCACACACACACACACTCACACATGCCAAAGACCTCTCTACCTTTCTCTGTTCTCTCTCTCTCTCTCTCTCTCGCTCTCCCTCTCTGTTTTTTGCACTTTGATGAGACAGCTGTGCAGTGTGGGCAGAGTGTCTGAGTCGGAGCTGACCCGCTGCTCAGCTGACTTGGTGGGGTTTGACTCTCTTCAGCCTCGGGGATGTGAATCTTACATAAATATTGAATGTTGCAGTTGCTCTCTCACCAAGGCAGCACATCACAACTCGAATTAAGCCTGAGATGTGTGTGTGTGTGTGTGTGTGTGTGTGTGTGTGTGTGTGTGTGTGTGTGTGTGTGTGTGTGTGCGCGTGCAACTGCGAGCCAAGTGAAGTTAGATCTCACTATTCCATACAGCTGCTATATTTGAAAGTGTTCTCATTCACATAAACTGCCTGCAGAGTGGAGAAATGAGGCCCATTAGACTCTTATTCACTGAGAAAGAGCCCCGACTTACTGTTACTTTGCTGCTGTGAGTAACTTCACAGACATCCGACTAATTTTAACACTTAGGACGCTTTTGGATGAAAGCAGACTGCTCTGATAGTTCATAATTTGCTGAGAGGTTTCTCTTTTACTGCATCGTGTATTACACCAAAACAGAGCAGGATACTGGTTTTATTACAAGCACTCATGCTGTAAACACAAATGTAAGTGTTGCTGAGGACTTAATAGTTGAGCAGACAGCACATGAAACAGTAAATAAATCAGGATATCAACAGCTTCATGAGAAATCGATCAATGAGTGGGAGGAGCGGCACAACTGCAAGCATAAATCTCCCCTTTCCCCCCCACCCTTCTCTCTCCCACACACACACACACACACACACACCTATCTACATAGTCTCCTCTATATGATGGCAACCCATAGGCCTGTGCAGTCCTCTGGCTGTCAGTTTTTCATTGAAAGTTTAGTAGGCAGTGGAGAGTGAAAACGACTTTTGACAATAGACAAGGATGTCTAGAGTTTCTTCTCACCGCTCTGTCGGAACAAAGGGAGAGGGGATGGAGAGAGAGAGTGAAATGGAAAGGCAGATAGAGAGATGAAGAGAAGGGATACATGTGTATGCAGATCATTCACCGCCGCATTGTCTTGTGCTGACAGTAATGCTTTCAGATGGACTTTCAGGAAGTGAACCCAGACTTGTATGCACCATCTGCTCTGGCAGTGCAGTGTAGGTGAATGCACTGTATGTCTGTGTGTGTGTGTTTGTTTGTGTGTGTGTGTGTTACTAACGTGCACACTCACATGCACAAGCTACAGATCTCACAGGAGGGATAATCCGTTTAACTATTTATCTCCTTTAAACATAAATGTGTGTGTCAGGGGTCCTGAAAATAGGTATCGCCTGCTGATGCCCCAAAACACAACATGATGCTTGCATGTGTGTGAACTTGATAAAATGCTGTGTAACTCTGCAAAGCTGTGGAGGTGTGACGGATGAGCAGTTTTTGTCAAACTACCGAATGAATCCCAACCTCTGTTCTGGTGAATATTCAGCAGAGCCGTGCGGTGATGACGGTAATTTAAACGCTCTAGTGCTCCCCATCAAATCCTCCTCACCTCCTCTTCCTCGGGGACTCACTGATTGCCTCAATACTTACTCGTCGGCTTATTGATTGATTGATGTGTGTGTGTTACTTACTGGCACAATGTGTAAGCTTGATTGAGGAAAGATCGTTTGAGGTTTAATCCGGCCCTGACCGCAGCCGAGCGTTCATCAGGAGTGTGTGTGGCGTGATTCTCTGAGAGTGCGGTGGAGGTTGAATAGAGATGCATTGCACTACGTGTGAATGCAGTGATTAGATAGTGGATAAAAGCGCTCTCACCCTTTCAACAGTCCGGCAGGGATGCAGAAGCAGAAGGTGGAGTGCTCTATTTTGGAGTCTGTTACCAGAAACACATCAGGTCTCCTACCGGTGCTGATGCGATGTGGCTAAACTTCATTCGATTGATAATGATTTCCTACACTTTACGACCTCCGCTGCAGTATTTGCATTAGACGGTCGGTCGGGGAGGTGAAAGCAGATATACAGGAGAGAGGCAAAGTTGAGAGCCGAGGCCCGGTGGAGGGATTCAACCCCCCGCCTGTGGTGTGAGTCCTGTATGCAGAGGTATGGATCGAGCCGACGGGCTGCAGCTCGCTCCCCGCGTTGCTTTTCCACATCAGCTGTGTGGCGATAACAAGCTCTGAATCAGTGTGTGTTTCGGACTCGTCCGCATGTGCATGTTTGTGTGTGTGTGTGAGAAGGAGAGAGAGAGAGAAAGGGAGAGAGAGAGAGAGGGAGAGAGAGAGAGAGAGAGAAGGAGAGAGATGTGATGGTGTGATGCAAAACAGTGGTGAAAAGACTGGAGAAGGAGAGGGAGGGAGGTATAATTGATAGGAGGAGGCATGAGGAGTGATGAGACTATACTTAATTTGATAAAGATTCTATTAATAAATCAGTGCAGTGACTGTGTGTGAGTTTGTGTGTGTGTTGTGTGTCTGTATGTGTGTGTGTCTGTACAGGCTCAACCTAGGTTCACAGCACTCACAAATGTATGCAAGAACCTATGGGTTTATTCTTCTGCTTGTCTTCTGTGTGTTGCTGTATGATCCCATGGTTGTGTGTGTGTCACACAAATGAGAGCTAAACCTGCTGACCCTCTTGGATTTTGGTGGCCGAGGGAGAGGAGAGGGAGTCGGGCGTGCGAGCATGAGAGATGGGAGCTGTAACTGGGGGTTAAAGACGAGGTCCCCGCTCTCTGAAACACAAAGTGACGAGCCAGCAAAACACAATCGCCATCACACAAAACAACTGCATGTGCCCAAATGTTTGTTTAGCTTTGTCCTCTATTTCATATTTACCAGTTTGCTGGTGAACTACATACTCATGCAGTATACTGAGTTTATTATCTGTACCCAATCTGTACTGGGCCCCCTCCTCTTCATCATCTACTTCCTTTGCCTCGGTCATATTACAAGATGTCGCAACATCAACTGCTACGCTGATGATAGCTAGCTTTACATATCCACCAAAGCTCCTACCACTTTCACTCCTCCCACCCTGCTATCCTGCCGCTCAGACAACAATTACTGGATGATGATTCCAAGCTTACTCCAACTAAACAACATCAAAGAGGATAGGATCCACAAGTCCAACAGTCCACCGTCACCACGTCACAGAATCTCCATCGACCTACTCCTGGATCCTGCCACTCAGTAAAAAACTGTTTATCTAGATGCACAACCGCTGATCTGCTCAACTGACTCGTCAAACATTAAAAGCACAGCCACAAATCACAGCTGTTAACTGTGAGCTTGTGAATGCAGCACTGCGTACTCCACATTTTGACAACTTCCAGAACTTCCAGTGCTTATATACTGTTCTAGGCTGTGACACAAGCACACTGTCTGACCTTGCTGGCTGTGGAAGCTTTGTTGAAAAATGAAAACTTCTTCTGCACAGATTTCCCAGCAGAATCACCCTGGGCTTTCAAAAAGAGAGTTTCTGTCTCTGTGACAGTCGGGAAACATTTACAACTAGACAAAGCAGTTGAACAACCACACAGATCCTCGGCTATCAAAAATGTTTAGAGAAACACTGTCAGAGACCCCCAGCATATTCCAGATGCTGTGGAAATGTCCAGAACGCTGTGAAATCGGTTCACATGCCATAAAAAGAGATGCAAAACAGCCAGGAACAATCATGCCTTACATTTGTACTGCATGCGGGGACCAGGTGGTGCCCCCCTGTTGGCTTAGAGTCTGCTGGACCTATTGATTGGTGTAAGAACCACAGTTTAAATTAGCCTGTTCACACACTGCTTATTTTGCAGAAGCATGATGCAATCCTCAGCTGTGTGGCTTGAGAGATTGCAGAGCTGAAGATGCACAGACCAGATTAAGAATTAGGGTAAAAGTGTGTATGTGGGATCCTATAGAGGTAGACGGAGTGTATGTGCGCGAGACAGATGGAGAAAGAGGTTAAGTACCTGTAATTGTTTAAGATGCAATTGGACATTTGGACAAAAGCACAGATTGTTATGAAATCTGTAATGAATAAAGGGGAAAACTCTAGATTACTTGATCACACTCCAAACCACCTCACAGCAAACACTCAGTGGCCACAACCATTGAATTATCACTTGTTGCCATGGCAATTATGTTCTTAGCTCTGTCTAGTGTCATCATTCAATTTGGTCCATTTTAAAAGCGGACACACAATCTATTGACTTTTACTTTTGGGGTAAACTAAGAATATAAATCAACTAGACAGGAGAGAGAGAGAGAGAGAGAGAGAGAGAGAGAGAGAGAGAGATGGAGAGAGGGAGAGAGCGAGAGAGTTTTGATTTGCAAAGCATCCTTGGTGTGTTGCATTGGTTGCCAGGTGGTGACAGACATCACAATTTCCACTTTGTGACACTGCAGCGAGTACAAGAGAGAGAGATGGATTTTGCGTAGTCCAACACCCGTCCTTGTTGCTGAGTCTTTCTCCGGTCTTTTTGAGTGTAGTGAGGGACTGTCGTGTTGAGATGAAAGAGGCACTTTGAGTTCTGCAGCACATACATACTTTACACAGTAGTAACGTGTGTGTGTGTGCATTTGAGTGGGTGTTCAGTCACCCTTGTTCAGTCAGCAAAATATAGAACCAACCAATTCAATGAATGAAATATGGAATTTTATTGTATCGTAGGCGAATGAGGATTTGCCAATGATAAGATCAGGATGTGGATCAGATCATTCAGATAATTCATAAATCAGCTGATTCTAATTCTAATACTATGAATCACAGGAGGAGGAAGTTTTATTAGATGAAAAACAATTGAGTGCTGTAGTGTCTTGTGGGAGTTTGACCTAAGCTGTTCAAAGCCATAAGACGTACATGAGCAGGTACTACGGTCCCTCAGAGAGATGCAGGAGAACAAGGAGCGAGAGGAAGAACAGGGGAGAGGAAGACAGCAGAATGTGTCAAATCACGAAATGATTACACAGCAGTAAATCTCTATAACTTGGGGCCTGTCACATGGAACCGTCGGTAGAATAATTAACAGCGGTTGTCCCTGGTTTACTGTCAGTCTGTAAACTGTTTCTGTGCCCTTGGTTGTCCTTAACAGTATTATTAATTATTGTGACAGCTTTGCAGAGTTCAAGCGTTTTATCTATTTGGTGACAGGAATTGATGATCCTACCTGTGCAGAGCTGAATCAAATGATTTCAGCCTGTGACAGATAAATCAGATCAGATTGATGTGACTGTCTTTTATATATATTTATCAAGAATTGAGTTGTAGTTGTGAACGCTCCTCTGATGTGATCTCCATGTGGCTGTGTCGTGTTCCTCTCCAGTGTTAAAGGTAACGGGGGTCATTCCCTCCTGGGTGTGAAGCGATCTGTAATTCAATTCTTTTTTTAAACCGTTTTAATTAAAGGAAGTGTCAGGACGGCTGGTCAGGGTTGTCCTCTGAGCAGCGTGACCTGTCAACACATCATTGCCCCCCCCTGCCCGGGAGCCGATGCGTCAGTCAAAAGCCTGAGAGTGAGAGCTTAAATTGGTCTGAGAGTCCGACGGACAAAAACCAGAGGCGAGCATGAACGCAGAGAGACAGCCTCCTTTATGCCTCTTCAATGAATAACTCTCACAGAAAACTTCAGCCTCCATGTTGACGAGCTCTGTAGAATCAAATTAAGGGATTTAGAGGAGTAATAGCATAGATTAAAGGCTCAGCGCCACATCCTGTAAACCAAACTCCAGCTAAGTTATAAAGGACCCTGTCTTATGTCTAATGAACAAATGAAGGTCATTATTGGTGTAATATGCGTTTTTGTAATGTCTTTACTATTCGTGAGCTATGTGTTGATGGTGAAATGTACATAGAACAGTGGTAGAGCAACGTGGGGGTTTCAATTCCGAACATGAATTCATATAACTCATACTTACTGATGATTCTGCACTAGCAGCACACAATAATCAATTTGTCACTTTGCATAAATAAGGATTTGAGCAATTCAAACACATTGTGTGATTCAAAAAGATCAATACATCAACTGAGAATAGACAAAATGTACATTATAGGAGGGTTTAATAGATGAAATTAATCAATAAAAACAATTAATATTCGACCATAAATCCCTTTTGTCTAGTAAGCACTTCAATTTTGATTGATGTGCTAGATGAATTAAGAATATGTTTAACGCCATTGTTACGTCAAGATGTTCCAGCTCCACCTCTAGATGCGGGTAAACCAAATTCTCCCCCCACACCACACCACCTTTGATAAAAGCACCACATATGTGTTGAGTAATGAACACACCATCGAATCAGCTGGAGCAGAAAATACATTTTGGTGACTTGAGGACCAATAATGGACCCTTCAAATTCAGTCAAATGAGTGTGTGTGTGTGTTCAGTTCAAATCTGGTGTGATACAGCAAGAGGTCTTTGTAATACAAATGAATCAGAGTATAGAAGTAAAAGCAGAGCAGGTCATTAAAGTGGACAAGACAGTGATCACATGCTGCCTTTTCAAATTATACACCAACCAGCCCATTCAGCATCTAATACACTCAATGAATACATTTAAATGAACTTCAGGGAGCAAAATAATACATCTTCAAATATGCATTACATACATAAGCATTTGAAAAACTCGTATTTCCAGTGTCGATGTTATAAATTGTACAAATGCAGTTGGTCACCTGTGAAACGTTGCTGTGCTCTGAAGATTTATGAAGAAGGAAAGGAAGTGCAGCTGTAAATAACACATCTGCTTCAACAAGCTTCTAGCAGACATGAACCATAAGGAACAATAAGTAAGAACTGTATAGCTGCACTGCGGTGGATGCTGATATAAGGGCTACACACACACGCACACACACCCCCACACACACTTCAGAGCTGCTGCTCTTAATCCTATTCTGGCCAGGTGTTTTTTGCACATCGCCGTCTCGTGTGGGTTGAACTAATGCAAGCAATTACACCCTCTTTCCTCACTGTTAGCTGTAGTCAGAGGAAGAAGTACTATGTATGTATAGAGCGCTGTCTTGTTGATTGTGAATAGGTGTCAGGAGTGTGAACTGTGAGAAATACAGGCTTCTATCAATGTTTCTAAACCCTGGCTGTGTTGTAACTTACACTCTCCAGCTTACTTCTCTGGCATATGCAACCAAAACCTTGTCACATCTTGATGAAGATTGTATTCCTGTCAACCACTGAACCCTTTCACTTCTTATTCACTTCCCTTCTCGTCTCCACATTATTATATATGAGGTTCATAATCTGCAGAAAAGAAGCTGAGTTGCTGTCAGAATGAGCAGAGGGCATGGATACGACAGGAGAGACGTGAAATGAAGATCGACGTTGTTTATATTTTGAACAAATTGTTTCACTTTCAGTGCAGGTTCACTTCCCCAAACCGCTAGATGAGAATGTCAGTGTGTGCAGAGACATTATGTGTGGGCGGCTGGATCACCATGTGGAAGTTTGTACCTGTTCCTTTGTAGGAGAACATGCTGATTTCTCCGGAATTCATTCTGAAGCTACCTGGAGGGAATAACGCTTCATTAGAAATGATCAATAGACAAAAGTCACCAATGGTTTTGTCCAGTGTGAGCATCTATACAGTATGAATGGACCAACCGCAGGCTTTGGCCGTTGAGATCAGATGATTCAAACAGGCAGCGTGAGTTAACACACACATGCGGCATGAGATATTGTAGCTTTAACGTTCGATTTGAGCCTAATGCAGTAATACAAAGCTGTGTATCAGTGTGCATCAGTGTCTACTGTCAATTAGGGGCTTTCTAGTCTTAAACTGTGTGTGTGTGTGTGTGTGTGTATAGGGATAGATTGTGTGTGTGCTTTAGTGTGAATTGCTCTTCACTTGGTTTCTATGCTGTATGAAAATGGGGGGAGGCAGTGGCTCAGTGGGTAGTGCTTCCGCTTGGGAACCGGAGGGTCGCTGGTTCGAGCCCCTGCCGAGGTGCCCCTGAGCAAGGCACCGAACCCTCAATTGCTCCCTCCTCTGCGAAGGGTGGTAATGTAATGTAAGTCGCTTTGGATAAAAGCGTCAGCCAAATGATCGTAATGTAATGTAATGTAATGAAATATAGCACAACAAACACTGGTTGATGTGGGCCTCCAGCACTGACAGTGAGAGAAGATGAATCAGTTTTGCACACACACACACCTTCACACATGCACAGGTTCCCCTCAGCTTACTTGTTCCATTCTTCCGTTCTCTTAACCTTGCCTATCTGCTGAGCTTTGTTGCTTTGATCCGTGTCAAAGAAAATCACCTAATTGTGCCCTGAGGCAGGTGCCGTGTTCTCTGCGTGGTGGATTGACACATACTTACATTATGTACCCGTACGTGCAAAGACACACACGTGCACGCAATTCACGATGGTCTAACGCCCACGTTGCACTTCAGTCACATTCTATCCACTCGGCTTCAGCATGGCACATGAAGTCGTTCTTGATTTGGCTGAGCAGCGTGTGTGTGTGTGTGTGTGTGTGTGTGTCTGTGTGTCGGGCCGGGCTGTCACACTCCACTTCTCCCCCTCCTCTTGTGTAGGTGGAACAGCTGCACTGGCAACCCTGCTGGGTCACAAATCTGCTTCAATGAAGACTTTTTAGGCATTCATATGCATTTAAAATGGATAAAACACGGCCTGTTCTCTCCTTTTCTGAAGAAATGAAAGAAACAAGCACAATGGAGAAATTCTAATTATGTGCACATATGCTGTAGCTCTTTAACAGAGATGAAGATTTATGGTTGAATTTCCCTCTCTCAACTACTGTAGGAGTATAAGTGTTATTGCTATTAAATTAAAGATTTGTTCTAATTTATTGCCACCCTCCCCCCTTCATGTGGCTCAGGTATTCCTGAGATGAAGGCCAAATACTGTAATTGACTTCTGTCTCCATGGAGATGTGAATAACTGAGCTATACACACAAGAGCCTCCACTGTGTGGGCAGGTTGTATGTCTGTGTGTGTGCGCGCGCATGTGTGTGTGCTAGTTGTCGAAGTAGAGGTTTGGTGGCTGCGTTTGAAGGTACAGTTTGGGTTAGTTGGGGCATTTCATCCCTGTTTGTCGAGCTTTTGATCTCTTCTGTGCATCAAACTATTATACCAGCACATATGTGGACAGTTAACGGATCAGCTGCTGATGAGACTGCAGCATGTCGATACCTAATGATGCACTTTATTGAGCAAATTCTTGTTCTAGTGAGGATTAAGCTACAATTAAAACTAATCTTTGATGAATTGAAGGGCTAATTAATACGTGGGGACAAAACACTTAACAAGCTTATTCACTCGCTCTCATTCATCATGTACACACAGACAACCTCAATCATAAAAGCCCTCCATCAAAACTCATACAAACACATGCAGAACCATCGCCAAAGACCTAAGCACACAAATTCCTAAATACGGGCACTCTCTTTCACGACGCAAATCAATACAGGTCAGCTTTGAAGGAGGATTGAAAGGAGGGTTTGTGCCGGAGTGTGTCTATGTGTTGAAGGGTGAAGGGTGTTAAAGGATGAAGGAACAAGGCCAGAGTGTGATGAGTGAAACAGCTCTGACAGATGTTCAATCAAACGCTGTGCAAGAAACTCCCTGCAGCTAATTATCCTTCTCCTTTTTTTTTTGGCACTTGTGTGTTGTGAAGCCAACTCAATCAAAGCTGTATATTCATCAATATAGCAGCTTCTCATCTCATTTTTATGCTCGGCTCATTTGTTACCCTACAGCAATTCCCAGAGTTTAGACCACCAAATCATTTTCCTCTGATCCAGGCCGAATTGCTCATATTGACTGGATAGTTTGTCACAGGATTTTACGCCTGATTGATTGGTGTATTATTTCTGAAGAAAGGGAAAATGACTCAGAAATCCTGGATTGTGGTCGACAATAAAATCTCCTCAAAGCAATTTTTGGAGAAATCCTGCGACTAACAATTAAAACAAACATGGAGATTCAGGTCAAAGCTCAACCTCCACTGTGGATTTGACAAGAACTGAAGCACCTGAAGTTGTGCATAATTCCATATAAAGTTGTTGACCTGCACCTGACCTGAATAAGGCTCCTGCTTACATTTGCAAAGTCTTAACCTGAGGCTGCACAGACGGATTGCCGGGCATGTTAGCTGACACATCAAGGCCGAGTACCACGTTTGCCAATGTGGCCCCAAAGGCTCTGACGTAACATTTTAGTAGACAAATGGCTGTTCAGCTGTCTGGACCCTTTGAAAATCTCTCTTACCTCCCTGGTCTATTTCCCAGGCGGCGGCTCTGCATATTGCTGGAAGTTTGCCGTCTTGATTTCCAAGTAGCTATTAGTTCCGGCCGCATCTGTATGCCAACACCCTTGCACACTTTGCTAATTGTGGCTTAAGTAAATGACCCCCCTTCGTTCCTTACCCCTTCTCCTCCTCCTCTCTGGGGGATTTCCATTGCTTTTCCAGCTGTCCATCGAAGGAGTCGTACCGTAAAAGCTTACAGCACATTTTTGGATGACAGAGGCAGAAGGTGCAGGGGAAAGAGCAGCACAGAGCCCCACTAAAGCCGTCGCTAATGAGGTGGTTTTACTGCTTCAACTTCTTTTTGGTTCATTAGTGCTTAGCTGGTGTGTTTACTACTTGATCTGCATACATAAAACTTAGCAAGCACTTTTTAGCAGCAGCCTAATTTATCATATTCACTCATCGGGATGAGGTAAGTAACACACATATTGAGTAAATGCATGGCACAAACACACGTAGTCTACACTTGGGTCAGCGTGAGCGTTAATTTGTGAAAGAACGTCTACACTTACCAGCTGTCCTGCCTATGAGTCATTTATGTGTAATTAAGGTTTAGCACAATCCTGAGTTTACCGTTAATCCACATGTAAAATGTCTTTTGCCTGCTGCCTATAGACATTCTGTGAAACAATCCACATGACGGGATTACTGACGGCACAAGTCAAACACTCGGTTCAGTCTGACATATTGTGTTAAATTGAATGAATAAACATGAGAGAAGATGGTATAAGATTATACTTATTCAACATTCTCTTAAATCTGAGCATTGATATTAGCAATGTAAATGTACACAATCATATTCAGACATTAGGGCTAAAGAACAAGACAAAGAAGAAAGAACTTCCTCACTGCCTCAGGTCTGAAAGTCAAAAACAGACAGACACACACACACACACACACATACACACACACACACACACTCCTGTCCGCCTTACATAATGGCTTAGCAGTGAGGTGGAACAGGGAGAAACTTTGGACTGTACAGTTTGATTACAGTGCAAAGTGCTGAATTTGTGTAATCTAAAAAACGACTCTTGACTTTCTGGAATTTGATTTGCTGTGATGATGAAACCTGAGCAGGTGGCACAATGATGCAGCACATAAATCTTCTTGTTTGCTGCAGGTTTTTATTTTTTTAAGTTCAACCAGGGGCTATTTATTTGTGCACTGTACGGTAAACTGCACTTTTTAGCCTTTTATATTTTTTACTCATTACATAAATGTGGACTTTTATGCTTTCTTTTAGATTGCCTTTGATTTCTATCATTGAATTGGCTTTAAGTCTGAATAGTGTGACATAAATAAACTTGCTGTGCATTAAAAGCACACTTGAACATTAAAAGCAAATCTGTCCTCAGAGGCAGAGCAATGTTCAGCGTGGCCGTGTCTTCCATCCACAGCTTTACACAAACCTCTGCCAGAGCTACAGCTTCATTTGATCTCAGATTTGTCAGGTATGGGAGCAGAGTTGTAGTTCCATTTAGGCTGCTTATCAAGCCAACAACAACATGAGGAAGCTTCAGCATGTTTAAAAAAATGTCCATGAATGAACTTTGTCATATTGCCAGAGCTTGCAGGCCAGTAAAATGGTAATTTGGCTTGCATTCTAAATGTCAAACAGTCATGTTACTCTAAAATATAAGCATTATATTACTGTGTGTTTTAAATATAAAGATGAAGTTTGCTCTTTAACAGTGGCAGATAATCACTTCCTACACAAGTAGTTAATTATGCAAAATACAGCTTTGAGTCTGCTCTTGTGATGAATAGTTTTGAAAGGTTGATTGAATAACTACACCAAATGGGTGTTTATATTGTTATATATTTGCATTATACAACAATATAGCCGTACTGGCCTTTAAAGCAGTAGTGTGCTGGTGTCTAGGCAGGGGGTGTTTCACAGTGTAATACCTTTTATGGTTCACTGCAGATTTTTGGCTTACACTTATTAAAAGCTCCATTTCATCCATGTGTGTACAGTGTGTCTGTGAAAGCCTGCACAAGTATGTGTGTGTGTGTGTGTGTGTGTGCAGTTGAGTCTATAAGGCAGCAGTTTAGTGAAAATCTATCAGAGCGTTTCAGAACTGCTGCACTGAATGATTTATTGATTGTGTGCAGCTCACACACGAACGGCAGGAAAATCTGCTTATTCTGACTTTTCCCTGCATCAGACCAGTGGACTTCATAGAGAGTCTGTATCTCTAAGTGTTGCCATTAAGGTGTTAATGTACTTATGTGCTTGTGAAAGATGTATATACAGTATACAGTCGGGGTTGTTGTGTCAGTGTTTTCTGTATTTTACTTTGTTGTTCCTGCAGTAAATTACCCAGATGATATTATGATCATAGTTGCTATGGAATGGTGGAGATTTTCTACCCCTGTCTGAAATTAAGCCATAAAAGCTTCATAACCACCAATCACATCTCACTCTGGGGTCTCTTATATTTAGTCTAAGGAGTAATTCAGGGATGTTTGTAGAGCACTAAAGTGATCTAAACACAAATGTGAAAAACAGTAAAACCGCTGCATCTCAGACCAATAAAACCAAGTGGTGATCAGGACCGACGCTATGAAACGAACATTACAATGATGATTGTTTGACACCTGCAGCATTCACCTTCAACTCATTAACATAAATAAGTTCCGTTGATATTCACAGATGTCTGAGCCGTGTTTTGAGATATTCCTAGTGGATTCTAATTTGTTTGCATAAGGGTGCGATAATTTGGATTTCAACATGCGAGGCCATGACCCAGTAGATAATAGGAATTCTTATGTTTGAATAATGAATTACAAGTGCTAATTTATGTGGCGTAGAGCTGAATAAATTCAAATAGAAGGAAATGTCAGCTGGTCTTGATTGCATCGCTCTGCATTATTCTGAGCCTCTTAGAATATAAAGCGAACATCCCTGTGGAGCCGTCTGATAACAATCCAGTCAATGCAGCAAGCCACTCCTGATGGTGCTTTGTGACTGTGCTTACTTTTGTATTGCAACTAACCCTCATTCACACGTGTGTAAACGACTGTAATCAGGCGAGTTGGCAGGACAGATGTCTGGTGTTAATGAAGCTACAGGCTCGCAAAGTTGTGTGGTGTAAGATGCCAAAGAGCAGAGGGGACATCTGTGTTATTGTGTCTCTTACTTTGAACACAAATGCTGAAAATATTTTGTGATGCAGACTTTTTTTTTCTTTTTTTCTCGAGAGCAGGAAAACCTCACTATGTTGAGCGGGCAAACTAATTTCCTTATGATCCTTATGATGGGAAAGAACATAAGAATTACAATGAATATTTGCTACAAACTTGTTGCATTCATGTTTAGTAAACTGTGCTACCTCATATCACTGTGTGTGTGTGTGACTGAGTTTGTGTGTGTGTGTCTGTGCATTCTTACTGTGTATGTAATGATGTGTCAGACCTAGTAGAACATCATGATAATGGATGGAGACTTTAAGAGCACCGTAACACCTCTCACTTCCTTCTATTTATAGTCCACAAAGTGAATATAGTGTAGGGGAAATTATTTTTTTTTTATCAAATATCGCCAGGAAGGCTGACGAGTGAGTGAGTGTGTATGTGTGTGTTATCACCAACCGACACCTGCGGGGGTGCAGAAAACTTAAAGAACACAGTCATAGAAAACACAGTATCCTATACAATGTATCTCTCTAGATCTAGATCTGCCCAGATGCCAAGCCTGACTTAATAGAATCACTTCTGTTTTGTGATATGAATATCTGTGTACATTATTTTGTGTGATACATGATTGATGTATGTTTGTACTGTATTGTACAGTGGGCGTTGACTGAGGAATACATAACTTTTAACTCCTTCTGTCTCCGTTTATATGCTGTTTTTGTTATGTCCTCTGTGTGCGTTTCATCTCATCCAATCAGAATGAATCTTTTATGTTGCATAGACCTGCAAGCAAAAACACACATTAATCTCCATTAAAACTGGATTAGTGAGGCAACAGGTGCCATTCAGTGTACCGCACAAGTGTTTTTATCCAGTGTCAATCTGCTATGGCTGCAATTTTAAAAGCCCGGCAAGGACCAAATCCATAAAATATGGAAAGACATGTAAAGTAATACGACTTTATGGTTTTATCATCTAGCTGTGGAAGGTCATAAATGGACACATACTCACGTGTATGTAACAAGCCATTTTAATATAATCACCATTACTGTGCAAAACACTTAATTCAAGGTTGCATTACAAATACATAAGCACTTCAAGAGTTTTGTGTGTGTGTGTGTGTGTGTGTGCGTGCGAGTGCAGGAGAAAGCTCAAGGAGAATGCGGGACCTTCTGAGAATCCCATTTTGTCTTTGTGTCTTACTCTAAAACAAATTATGGGAATTTAAACCATATTAAACTGTTCTTACACACAATAAAGAAAGGCATAAAAAGTAACAGCCACCTACTGCTGGTCAAGGCTACTACCCAAGAGAAACTATTTATCACCTTTCATTTTTTCATCAGATACAAAACGAGGTCTATATCTACAGTTAATATACATTTCATTTCCTTTGCCCTTGCACAAGCCTGAGGGAAAGAGTTTCTTCCTCTTTGCCTTCGTCAGCATTTCCTCTGTCCTTATTTTGCTCTTTACATTGGTACTCATACCAACAGCAAAATCCTAATCTTCTACAGAAAGCTCTTTGGCTGTCGTTTAGAATGTTGAGGTTTCCCATTGGCATCTCTGGAAATTGCAGGGGAATTGCATTGTGGGTGTGTATGTGTGTGAGCAATTCCAGTTCGGTGGTATTGGAATTGCTATAGTAGAGCGTGTAAGGACAAGTAAAAAGACAAAGATGGCAGATTTGAGTGATTTTCTGCCAAGAGTAAAGATGTTGAAGTATTATATCTTGGCTGGTGAATAGAATCACTTATCTTCTTCCGGATTCACTGTGTTTACATGGCTTTGGAAACCAGCGCCTTTCCGCTGCTGAACACTAAGGCCACTTGACAACAATTCTGTGATGTTGGCAGAATGACTCAGGCCTGAAATGTAAGGATCTATTCGCCCACACACACAAACACACACACACACACACACACACACACACACACACACACACACACACACACACACACACACACTAACACACACACTAACACACACACACACACACACACACACACTGGTGAAAATGCATGCTGGGTCGTGCTCACTTGTGTTGGTTCAGTTGTACGTGTAGCAAGTACAAACAGTCAACCAGCGGCCTCAGGTGCACATGCGTCCAGGAGTGTGTATGAGTAATTTAAGAACCATTTGAGCAGCTTTCGTCTCTTAATGAGTTTCCTCATAATGAATGTATCATTTCTACAAGGACACTCATTGTGTGGAAATGCCTGCCTGCCTGAAAGCTAATTGCAGATTATTTGCATCTTGTATAGCAGATTTAAGGACATTTTAAAGCAATGGGGCCTCAGGAGGAATATAGGAAATATATGTATGTTTTCTCAAACTGGGGGAACAGCAATCTATTGTAACAGAACAGAAAGGCAGGACGTGGCTGTATAATGATCCATTATGGCTCCGGCTAGTGTGTTTTTGCTTTTAACATTGACTATAGCTTCCTGATTAGCATGGTATATACAGTATACCCTCCATACATCTTTACTCTCTACACTGCAATAGGTGTAATCAGAATTGGATATTACCATAATGGCCAATGCAATACATTTGGTTTTGTTGGTGAGCTAGACAGACAGGCATGGAAGTACAGTAGATGCTTTTACACTATGTGTGCAAGGGCAATGCAAGGCCAGGAACGGACAGTAAACTATCACTTTACAAGGGTGCTGTAGATGCAATTCAATTATAAATCTGCGAGGTGTGTTGGTGGAGCATTACTGTATGAGGTTTAGAATGAGATAATCCTATCCTCCACATCCTTCCATTTCTGCCAGGTCTATTTACAAAGCGGTAGCAGTCAATGTGAAACTGTCCTGCTCTTATGAAACAGATGTCATTGCCATTAACATATACAAACATAGACCCATTTATAGAGCGTCTGTACAACTACAACGATGCATCTTTGAACAATACAGAGTGCGTGAGCGCACACACACACACACACACACACACACACACACACACACACACACACACACACACACACACACACACACACAAATACACACACACACACATTCACACAATCACTGAACTTGACACAGTACATATTGCAGCTGCAACTATGAAGGTGCCAAAAGAGTGATTGGCTCCTATTGGTCCCATTGGTGGTGTTATCTCGCCTCACTTGCCGGATGACAGCGTTTATATTACTCCCATACACAGGCTGGTATTACTCTGCCTGGATGCAGGCTTTGAGAGCTGCCGCCCCCTCTCATACTCCTTCATAGACCCCCACCCACTCTGAGTTCAGGCTTTGACAGGCATGTAATAGTTTCCTCACTGAGATTGCTAAGTGGTTTCCCGCGACAGTTTACCACCTACAGATACACATGGACATGCATGTAGGTGAGCATATGACCATTATACACAAATATATTTACCCAAATATGACTGCATACACACATTCAAGCAGCCACACAAATACACACAGAGAATAGAAAAGAATGATTCTATTCATCATTTTGGTCCTAAATGGTTTTTCTGTGTGACTTTAATGACCACTTTCTTGGAAACATTCTTTTGGTTGTAATGTGGGGCTTAAAGCTGTGTGACATTAAAGCACTTCAACTGTGAGGAGGCTATAATTTCCCTCTGCATTGCTCATACCCTGATCACAGAACTTCAGTGGATAGAAAGGGCATTCCAATGTCGTTTCCTCTCCTTAGATTCACCAAACAGCCATGCAGCATTTCAGTATCTTATCAAGAAAGGAAGGACAGAGCAGCTGTAATGTTCATTACACAATGTTCATCCACATCACAGCATTGCCATGGTAACGCGTCATCTTTTCAGGGTCATACAACTGATCAATTTCCATAAAAACATGATTAGACATTTTATGAGCAGACAACTCTCTCAAGTGCCAAATTACTTTTCTAAGGAAGCTTTGAATGGTCATTTATAATACTGTAATATAGTAGTAGTATCTATCTATCTATCTATCTATCTATCTATCTATCTATCTATCTATCTATCTATCTATCTATCTATCTATCTATCTATCTATCTATCTATCTATCTATCTATCTATCTATCTTTCTATCTATTTATCTATCTGTCTGTCTGTCTGCCTTATTTGTGCTATTTAGTGGGTCCACCATTAATCACTTTGTACAAACTTGCCTTGGACACAAATGTTCTTCTTGATTTTTTTCATCACTGATTCAGCTTATCAACTTTTCTGCTCTTTTGGTTATTGCTGTTTTGTTCCCCTGCCATTCTTTCTTGGTTTTTTTAAACTTTAATATCTCCCCAATGTGCAGATGAAGCACATATTCATTCATTTGAGGAACACTGTGTTCTTTTTTATTTGACATTACAGTCTTCATTTCACCAACAAGATTTTACACATTTAAATGCTCATTACACACAGTTGATATTGCAGTAAATGTAGTTTTGCTTTTATTTCTTGAACTTGCTCGCTGCAATGGATCTCTCTTTTAATTACTTGTCAAACAAGTATGGAGAGATAATCAGTCTGTACAACATAGTTTCCAACAGATGGCTCCCTTTCCCTCTAACGTTACACCTTTTATAATGAAGTTAATGTGTCAGCTTCTGTCTGCACCAATTCTATGCATAGAATATAATCATCTGACTGAAAGATCAGCTCAATGATCTGTAGATTCTTTGGTTAAAGGAACTAAAAACATCAGGAAAGCAGTAGTGGTAGTGTTTGCACTAGTGGTGTTAGCGGGATCCTTTTCCTGCATTTAGATTATTGAATAAACCTGTGGAATGATCGATACAATCGGCAGAGATCAGGAAGGGTTGTGTGTGTGTGTGTGTGTGTGTGTGTGTGTGTGTGTGTGTGTGTGTGTGTGTGTGCGCGTGTGTGTGTGTGTGTGTCTGTGTGTGTGTGCAGCTATACAGTTGAGTGTATTTCATGATGATGGAGAATATGGCCAAGGGAAAGGAGGTCAATAATTAAAAAAAGTGGACCCAGCACTGACCCTTGTGGGACACCCTAGGTAACTGGGGCCAATTCTGACTGGACATTCTTTGAGCACCAGAGTAGAGTAGTGCTGCCAGTTAGACCTTTCAGCATTAGTGAATGTGAGATTAGTTATATGACCAACCATTAACCCCTTGTTGTGCAATTATTTAGAGGAGACAGACGCAAATTTATCATGATTATGATTATCTGACCACTTGTGTTTCATCCTGTATTATGCGCCATTCTCACAGTGATGCAGTGTCCTCAGATTTCCTCAGTTAATATCAATGGAAGGATGCCCAAAGCTACAAATGTACAGCTCTGGAAAGATGGTAACCTAGTATACTGTTACAGTAAAACTCCTTTAGTATTACTTGGAAAAACTACACATTTTCCCTCCAGTGACACATTACTTTGTTATTGGTAATGATGTACTTATGTGTGGTAAAGGATTTTAAAGTAGTCAGTTATTTCTGTAGTAGTTTCATAGTATAGATTGTTTAAATGGTTGGTTTTGACAGAAAAACAATTATCTATCTATCGTATCTATCTTTCCAATAAACAGTAATGAAAGTAGGATGATTAAATTGAATTGAAGTGAGGTGAGTGGGGAATGGAGGGAACCAGCCAGCCAGTCAGAAATAATTAGATTGACAGCAACATAATGACATAGGGAGAAACTGATATGAAGAGAAATTGAAGAATAGATCAATTTACAACATGAGATGGTTTCTATGTCTCCAGGTTGATTTGTTATGGAGTGCAGAGACAGTATCGGGTGTGATAGATAGAGTGCGATTTGAGCTCTGCGGTGTTTGTTTAGGAGCCTCCAACGTGAACTGATGGATGGTGAGTGGGAAAAGTGGAAGTGGAAGTGAGGAGGAAAGATAAAAAGGAAGGCACGAGAGGAGAAGGACGTGTTGGGGGGGGGGGGGGACAACACAAGACAACGCAAGACAAGATAGAGGTCTGTATTGCGAGAACTATATTGCGAGCAAGGCAACCGTTACAGAGCGAGAGTTTCGTGATTGGTTCCCTCGCTCCACCTGAAAGTATGAAAAAAGTACATAGACTTGAGATGGGAAATTGGAGGTACCATTCCCAGGAATGTCGATCCCTGCTCCCATTTACACATGATCCCTTGCATGAACCCCTGGAAATTTCAGGGAAAGACTGCATTTGTGAATGACGGCTTAGAATGAAGAGAAGAATTGGAGGAGGTAGAGAGACACACACAGTATATATGGAGAGAGAGGCGGGCAGAAAGAAACAGTGTATGGAATAATAATAATGATGATGATGATGATGATGATGATGATGATGATGATGTTTCCATCAACAAAGTGTGTGACTGAATTTTGGTTGATTAACATTGGTTGATTAACATTATCAGGTGGCCTTGGGCATACAACCCCACCTCCTCTTTCATCCGCGCTACCTCTCTCTCTCTCTCTCCCTACTCTGCCTCTCTGTACGTCCGGAGACTCATCTTAACTCATTTAAAAGTGCATAATTTCTTGATTTACTCTGTGTATTAATTGATGATTAAAACTTCAGCTCATTTTGAATTTTCACTCATTTATTTTAGAGTGTAATATATTAGGAAGCATGCATTGAATGTAGCTAAATGTGAGGCTAAAGTAACCGTAGAGCAAACCAAAATTCCCAAAACTCACCAATTCTACCACAGGGACACATCCATTATGTATGTGTACTTACTTAGCATTAACAGACCGAGCAATGGTGTCTGTATCAGTTTCTGCAGATCAGAAACTGCAGAGGGGCTGGCAGTCCTCTGTAGTCTCCACAGGTGCGTCTGTTCTGTCAGAGATCTGGCAGCAGGCCTATTCGGTGTCTGTCAAGTTGTTTGTGTGAAAAGTTAATGAGTTTACATGCAAGCCGAATTGGAAAGAGTCAAATTCTGTTCTTATTCTAAAAAAAAAAAAACTATTTTATTCATGAATAATTTGCCACAGTAACTTGACAGTAACAGATTTCTTTTTCCAGAAATGTCCAAAACCAATTGGCACGCTAATAGTGTGCTGCCAATGGTGTATACAGACAAACACTGCAGTAAGGCAAATAGAACTACCCTATTTCTAATACATGCAACCATTATTATATAATTGCTGTTATTAACGAATTCTTAGATGCCAAAGTGTGACTCTTTTTCTCTCATCTGTTTCACCATATTTGCACATACAAACCATCATCTCTGAAAAACTGAACCCTAAACTAATTCAGGCTATATGTCACAATAGCTCACAGTCTTGTCTATGAGCATTTTCGTCATTCATTTCACAATGATATTAGCACAAACTTGATCAGTTTACAGGCACAGGGCATTCTGCCACCTCCACTCTTAGAGCCCATTAACACGTTTCCAGCATTGACTCAGAACTTCTTGCTCAATTCCTGCCTACTGCATCATAATAATTCTTGTTCTTGTTTAAAATGCAGAGATGTAGAACAACCCCCTTTTTTTTGCTACATGAATACCGAACAGCCCTCTCCACCACTGCACTCACTCAGCGGAAGAGGGAAATGGGTGAATCAGTGATATATACTGTATCTGCAGTGCTGACTGGTGACATGAAGAAAGAGAGAGAGAGAGAGAGAGAGAGAGAGAGAGAGAGAGAGAGAGAGAGAGAGTGAGAGTGAGTGAGTGAGTGAGTGAGTGAGTGGGACAGAAAGTGTGTTTTGGAAGATGAAAAGAGAGGATAATGCAATAGTGCCAGAGGTATTCGAGAAAGTCGTTACTGTCCATCATCAGGCAAATGAAGACATGTTTAAGTGGAGATGAACTGCCTCATTGATGGTGAAGGCTTGTTATGGTAGATCTGTTTGGAAAGCAGCTCTGGGGGTGTTCATCTTTCAATAAATATTAGATGGGAGCGGGCGGCTGTATTAGCACTGGGGTGTGTGCGTGTGCTCACATTAAGTGGTGGGGGTTATTTATGCAGCATCTATACGAATTCTGCATAACTATGAGGAAGGAACATTTTGAATGGTGTTTTAATGAAGATCACTTCCTCACTCGTTCACTCTCCCTGGATAGAAAATCTTATTTTCTTCTTATTTGCATCATTCTCTCTGTCTCTTCTTTTGTCACTTTCACTGCCACCCTTCCATCCATCACACAGTCTCTCCTTAAAGACTTTATGGCCCAAATAGGCACAGCCAACCAAGCTCATCTGAAAATTGTAAAATGTATATATCCAATAATAACCTCACTCCAATCCAATTTGACCAGAAGTGTATTTCCTAGTATTCTGGGTTAAGTTGTTGAGTAGCTGTGGGTCGACAAAGCCAGAAAACGGTGTCACAACAGTTTAAGGTTGAATGAATAATTCTAGTAACAAGATTCATGACAATATTGAAATATTTCAAAATGTAGATTTGGTTGTTAAAACAGTCACTAAGGGTTCCTTTTTTCTCATTAAAACAGGAATTAGCATTTTCAAGGCACAACCACATTCTGTACTACAATACTGTATGTTCTCCGGGTATTTTACCAAAATTAACTCTGTTAATTTGTCAAGTCCATGGCTGAGTCAAAGAACTCAGTGTAGCAGCTAAATTGTTGCTGTTCATTCTGTGCATTTTAATGAAAAAGCTGTGAAGAGTCCTTGAAGCAATGATGACGACTGAATCTGCTACATAAAGTTCACTAGAGAGAGATTTAAACATGATGTCTGGTTCAGTAGATTAGAGTAGAAGCATTGTGGTTTTCTAGGGCGTGCTGATAGGAGCTGATGTGTGTGATACAGTTAGGATGACAGTTTTGACACATAAATCACATTTTCAACCTCATCCATTTACAATAAGCACAATCAATCAGGATGGATGAATGTTTGCCAGATGACTCACAACACACTGTGTATGTGTTCTGGCTTTGCTAGATGACCTGCCTCTCCATTGGCTCTGGCCCAGCCAGGCTTGTTTTTTTCAGACCGGAAATAGAGTGCACCTGTACCACCATCCATTACGGTCGTGACTTGGGGAACAGCGACATCATCATTAATTGCCAGTGGCTGAATCAGCAACTTCCTGCTCCAAATTGTTAAATATTGCCCTGAGTGCAGACAAGGCGTGGCTCTCTGACTGATCTCTATTCATCTTTGTCTAGGTGGAGAAGAGAGTACATTACTTTTCATTTCCAGCTTTTGGTGTTCACCTCATTGCTTTCCACAGTCACTGGGTAGCTGGGACAGGCTGCCAGTCCATCACCAGCCCGGCTCAGGCTGTCAGTTACACTCACAGTAATTCACACGGGCAGCTTACGGTCTCTAGTTTACTTCTGTACAATCAAAACTCTCATAGAACTTTGACTGTTGGAGGAAATGGAAACACCCAATGGAAACTGGGAAATTAAATTCAAACTCCAAACCATTTTTCAACCGCACTGAAATGAACTTACAAATATAATCCTCTCAGCCGCCCTTTTCAAAAAAACTGTTTCTTGATCAAGAGCACCTTGTCGAAGGTGTCCTATGTCCTCTGTAGGTATTTGATAAGTGACGGTGGATCTAATGAATCATCCAAGATTGATTGCTGAAGGCGCTGTGGTCATTACACGCCATTAGTCACTCTGATAGTCAGAGGATACAGAGGTCACATGTCAGCAATGAGTAACGTAAATGTTTTTGACAGGTGAGCTAAAATGAAAGACTGATGACAGCTGTCAATCATGCACTGTTGAATGAATGGACAGGGCCAAGGGGTGTAAATCTAATGCTGGTAATGATTTGCAAAACTGAAGATGCCTTTCTGCAGAAGAACATCAAAACATTTTCAATCTAAAAAAGTTTTGCTTAAATGATTTTCTATTTAATTTTGGGTTAGGGTTAGATGAACTTTCATAACACAAATCTATCCATATCTTTCAATACAAAGTCATCTCTGCTTTCACAATTTTAATGGGCAAAAAGTAAATAGAATAATTCAATATGTCTTTATTTTAGATTTGCTAATATCCACTGCTTTATAATGGATTTGCTAAACAAAGCAGAGAACAACAAGCTGCAAGTTTGTGGTTATGTGCATTTCAAAAGTCCTGGAAAAGATAAATTGTTCATACCCTGCGCTTCCACTTTTAGCAGTTTTATGAGTCTGCAAGTTATAAATTGAGATACAAGTACATCATCACCTGCTTCATATATTCACAGTGACAAAAGGACTGAGTGATCCACAGAATTGCTTTTGCTCTCAAATTCAAATGGATAAAGTTGGGTCAGGATCGCAAGTTTTAAAATAAAAATGATGACAAGAATTTGTACCGATGTAGAAGATCAATTTAGAAGCAACCTCTGAAAATAAGGCCCCAGTGTGAGCAGGAAAGTGCCGACCTAACATATAACAAAACTCTCCAAAAGGAAAACTGTGCCACTTCTACTACCAGCTAATGAAGTAGAGCAGCAGGTTTGGGTTTGCACCTGCACAGAACTCTGAACTCTTATATATTAAGTATGTGAACGTCCGTGTGTGCTTGTGTGTGCATGTGTGTCCAGTACTGGAATAGACAGGAAGGATCAAATCTGTGTGTGGTGTTGCTGTAATGTGACAGTGAAAATCTGCCTTTGCCATGGACACATTGGGTAATAATTTTTATTATTTGACAATATCATTTCACTCTCTCTCTCTCACATGAACACATGTAAACACATGCACATACAGAAAAAAAGAACACATTTCCTTTGAGGTACAGTGACAAACTGTCAGAAAGATGTTTCAAGGAATTTCAAATATCATTTTCAGAAACAAACAATTCATTTTTGTCCAAGTTCCAAGTTGCACAGTGAAACAGCACAGATGAATCTGATGTTTGAACTGCATAGTGATGCAAATACAACATATAGAGGTGACAAAGGTGAATATGATCATTATGATGAATGACCTAAATCAAACATTCATGCCAATTTGATCCATAAATCTGAAATAAAGGCAGGAAACACACATTCACTCTTATTTATTCTTTGATGAATGTTTGGATTGAGAAAAACCTGTTTTAGTAAACGAGCCAATACATCTACAGGTGATTCCAATTATTGAGCCTGATTAGCCCTCCTCCCTGGGTTGTTAAGGTGATGAGCAACACCTTGACTCTGCTGGTTTGGTGCAATGCAAACATCAGTGCAACCATCAGCTCACACCGCCTTCCAAAGACCAGGCAGATGAGGCAGAACAGCAAAAAGCAGCCGTGTAGGTGTGTATGTCACCCCTGTATAGCATACACTCATCCTGTGCGGTGCAAAACGAGGAGTTTATGCTGTTTGACACTTATTCAGCCTGTTTGTTCAGAGGACAAAATGTACTGCAGGATGAAGACAACAGATGCCCCAAATGTTGCTGCATTTGGACATTTTAAGCATTTTTGTTTCCATGGAAAGGAGTAAAAGAGAGCAACACAGCAGCTTTGAAGGTTCATTGTCAAGTGACAACGTTGCCAACAGGCTCGCAGAGGAATCCTGACACAATGACAGACAGCATTACATTAGAGAGTAACAGAATGTAAAAACAATACACAAAGCGTTCATGCAATTCTTAAATAAGCTTAAACACAGTGCTGTGTGTGTGTGTGTGTGTGTGTGTGTGTGTGTGTGTGTGTGTGTGTGTGTGTGTGTGTGTGTGTGTGTGTGTGTGTGTGTGTGTGTGTGTGTGTGTGTGTGTGTGACATACTGTACATCAATGTCTGCACCAACAGGCAAAAGTTGCATTCTTACCAGAGAATGTGTGATGATACAGCCTAATGAGATCATTAGCAAGCCAACAAAAGTGTTGAAAGTTTTGTATTTATAACACACACACACACACACACACACACACACACACACACACACACACACACACACACACACACCAATTTCACACTTCAGCAGAATTGTGTGGGGTAAACTTTGAACAATCTTTGTCTTTTTGTACGGATATTTCTTACTATTGATAACACTTTAATACTTTGTCTCTCTCTGTTATTGACCTACTATTTACCCGTCTTCTACTAACTGAGTCAGGACATTTACTTCATTCACACACACTCGCACCTGCTTCAGCATGGTGGGGGGTTGACAGTGTCGCGGCGCCTACCTGGAGCTCTGGGAAAGTGAAATTGAATTTCCTGTTGTGGAGAAATCAGGCAGACAGAACAGCCGTCAAGCTGTCATGCGATTATCCAAAGCAAATCCAGATCCTTGAGAAAATGAAAGATCTGCTCATTACTTGCTTGACTGTTTGAGTCCTCGTTGCCATGCTAGAGTCACTGTGTTCACTTTAATTGCAGTAAAGTGTGTGTCATTGCGTGTGTTGTGTTGATCTAATCTTATTCCGTTTTCTGTTTTTGCAGGAACCTTGGGAAGTCAGGACTCAGAGTATCTTGCTTAGGACTAGGTGAGTCACGATCCATCAACCTGTATGAAGATTGTATTCCGTTACGTCATTAGTCTTAACTAGAGACTGAGTCTCTGTGTGTGTGTGCATGTGTGTGTGTGTGTGTGTGTGTGTGTGTGTGTTTGTCTCCATAGCTGTGTGCATGCTGGTAAATATTAGACCTATTTTTTTGCATCATCTTCTCAAAACTTAGAAGTTAGGAGGGGAAATGTACATGACAAAAGATGTACAGACTAGGCTGAACAATTTGGTCATTGCAATGCTCAGCTGTAACATAACATGTATGAATTACACCTTTAATTTCATCATTTCTTATGTGCAACAAGAACATTACATTTCCTCGAGAGGCCAATTTAGAAATGAAATGCTTTTGTTAGATGCAATATTTCATCTGGAACCTGTTGGACTTCAACAAAGTTAAAATGTTGCTGTGATAAAGACTTCAGACCATTTATCTTAAACCTGCAAACCCACCAGTTGTGCTGCAGATGAACAACATCATTACAATAGGTGATTACACCCAAAGAGCTGTGTTGGTGCTGCACAGTGTTAATCATCCACCCAGGCCTGCTCTCGTACCCCGGGACGCCCGTGGTTCACTGGTTGGGCTGCACAGAGCAGGAAAGGTCAGTCTAATGCCAGCTGCCTGCCACAGGCTGTGCCCAGGGAGGAGGAAGGGCGGACGGGGGGAGATGAGGAAGAGCGAAGGCAGGGAGGAAGTGTGAGGGCAAAGAGGAAGACGTTACACAACATTTCACTGTGGAATCAAGGGGTGCCAGGACAGAGAGCAGAATATGTGGAAAACGTAAAAAAAACAAGACCCATCTCACTCTGTATATTCAATCATGTGTAAATGTGATTCACTCGCTTGTTCCATTTGTTTGTATCCGTCACACAAGTCACACTTTTTAAAGAGCCAATCTGCAGCTGCATGATGATGCCCCCCAGAGAAACACGCCTCCGCAGCACTGCCTTCATTTAACTAATGGCTTAATGAGTCCATTTCTCACCAAAATTCATCATTTCCCACTGCTCAGAATTCCTGCAACCCATCTCCTTGCTCGGTGGTGTCATCACTCCTCATACTGTATATAGAACAGATGTTTGATCTGTAAATTGCACAAACTAGAGTAATTAAGAAAAAGAAGAATTCTAAAACTCTGAATCCCAGTGATTTTATCTTTCAACATACTTGGTGTGAGGCCAAACTGGTTAGGAAGCAGCTGTATTTATCAAACAAATAGAAGAAGAAGAGGAAGAAGAACACCTTTCTTGAACTCAGGATTGAGAAATTACCTTTTTCAGTCACATGCATTTATTACATCACATGCACAACATACAACGCAGTCCACACACACATCTAAAAATTGCGCCCCCCCCACCTACACACACATGCACCGGAGGGGGCACCCGGCAGACGGCACCCGGCAGACGGCAGCCAGCGCCCGTGGAGCAGGTTGGGGTTCGTGCCTTGCTCAAGGGCACCTGTACTCCTGTACTCGCAAGGAGTAAAGTAACCAGAATGTCAGATTGTCCTTGAAGTGGCCATCTGTAGCATTGTGGATATGTAGAGATGTAAGCAAAAAAGGTTATTAAGTCGTGTCAGGTTATATCGGAGGCAGTAGTCGAGTGGGTAGAGCTTCCGCTTAAGAACCGGAGGGTTGCCGGTTCGAGTCCCTGTCGAGGTGCCCCTGAGCAAGGCACCGAACCCTCAAGTGCTCCCCCCTCTGCGAAGGGTGGTAATGTAATGTGATGTAAGTCCCTTTGGATAAAAAACAAATGATTGTAATGTAATGTTTATCATATTCATCTTACTCTCTGGCCATATTTTCCATCAGAATGTTAACTTGTGTTATAGTAAAAATGCTTGTAGAGTAAAATAGTTTTTTGAGCTAGTTTGTATCCATGATCTGTTTATTTGATCTATTTAACTGGCTAAAGATTATAAAATCACTCACCTGTTAAGGTAACAATGAACACTACGAACATAACAAACCTACTTTATTGGCATTATTGCGAAGTTAAATTGTCAACTGGAACATGTGAAGGAAGGAAGCAGATCACATCAGGCACGTCTCTCACAGCAAGCCCGTATTTATTCATTACCGGCTGTTTGATGGGATTGACGAGTGTGATTGAAACATTTGTTTAATTCATTTTACTGATTAGAGGTGAAATGGAGTTGAGATAATATTTTCAAGACATTTGCACGATTATTTCCGCTAATCTTCCCAGCAATGATTTAAAACTTAAAATTGAGTTTGAGCACAAATCATCAGTTAGGTTTCATCCTGTTCTAATGTGCGACACAGCGTCTGCGTTCATGCTTCACTCTTTCACAAGCAAGAAAAGAAACACATGCACACAGTATTAAAGCAGAATTCTGTGCCATTATCCATGCATGGTGTGCTGATGGTGGAGAGAGGCTGCACGGGCAAATGAATTATCATGCCACACACACACACTCACGCCTTCACACACCCCATCATTATCCCCGGGTGTGGGACAGAGGGAAGGGTGATGAGATGGGAGCTGGAAAAATGAAGAGGCTGACAAACGACGGCTGTATTCTCATTCCGGCACACACCCCTGTTGTTGGCCTCTCTACACTCTACACTCTCTCTCTCTCTCTCTCGTCCCGTTGCTTGTGTTTAGCTCCACCATACCTCCTTTTTCACTTCATGTCGCGAGAAGGAATGGACTGATGGAAACCAGAAACAAGGGAACAAAGGGAAACGATTCTATTCCATTTCTTTGTTTTATTGTCCTTCCACTCCCCCCCACCCCCCTCACTGTTATTTCCTACAACACATTCCCATGATCCTCTCCTTTTTCCTCTGTCCTCCCTCTGTCTTTACTGTATGTGTAATTGTTGTCTCCCAGGGCCCAGCTGCTGGTAGGAGCAGCTTGTTATTGGGTTAAAGGAGGTTGGATGGAGGTTGGCTCTGTGCTGAGGCAAGATAGAGACGGTTTGAAAGCGCGCGCACACACACACACACACACACACACACACACACACACACACACACACACACACACGTACACACAGTGTCACGCACACCCCTCTTTGAAGTGTGATGATGGCAGCTTTGACCTGAACACTTCTTCAGTCCCACACAAAAAAGCACATACTCTCACAATATCAAATACATTCTGTTTTCATACAGTGTGCACAATGGTGAGAAAAGCAGAGATTGATCAGTGTTTTTTTTGTATGTGGTTTACTTTAACACTTCAATAATGACAGTTATCAGGATTTTCAAAACTCACTGTGAAAACACTTTGTATCTCTAATTTTGCTGAGATTCCTCTTGATGCTTGAACTGATCAAGGTGCAAAGGTTTTGTCTAACCACAGCAATATTTTACAAGAGCTCCGTGCATTGAATTCAGGTTTTAAATGTACAAAGTGGCTACAAATATCAGACAAATGTGAGGTATAAAGTATATAATAAACGTAAATGCACTCAGTTTTTTTTCCACCTCTGATTCTTATTTGTTGATCTAATTCCTTCTATAAATGAATCCGTAGGTGTCCAAATTGACTCTATTGTTTGTGAGTGTTGAAGTCACGCCTGAGAGCCACGTCAAGTCTTTCTCGTCTTCACACCAGGACTTTATTTGATATCAGTGTTGTTTATTTGCAATTGTCACACTTAATGTGTAAAAACTTTGCCTGTTGGTAATGTAAAAATCCTCTGTGCAGTTAATTGAAATGGAATTGATTCAAGAAGTCTAATTATCCCTACAGAGGAGCGTGAAGCCACAGTGGACTAATAGATGAGTGTATGAATTTGTGAGCTCGACATGATCTGCAGTACTGCAGATAACTCACTATCAGCACTGCATTCACTATCGGCGCCTAACAGACTGAATGCTGGGAATTTTTGCCCTGCATTCACTATGCTGTCAGCTCACACACTGGGTGTAACAATGCTAATTGGAAAAAAAACTGGGGAAGTGTGTTTGTGTGCATGTGTTTGTACATGTAACCTGTTTAAGTGAGCTGACAACACAAAAACACTGTGAAGGCAGAAATTCACAATCAGCATCTGCAGCTTTATCTGAGTCATCAGCGCTTCATTTATCGCGCATCCCCCCTCCTCACACACACGCCACCAATTAACCAGAGAGTGTCTACCTGCTGCTGATGCCACAATCTTAAAAAATGTCTTCTGCATCTGCATCTTCCTTCCTGTCTTCCTGGGACATTGCCTGTTCTCTCTGCAGTGAGGCGTTTGAGAGCCTTCACCACATCTCTTCTATCTCAGTACAATACACCAAACATTTCCAAACATCAAAGCTGCGTCAGATGGATGAGTTCTACTTCATTGGATTTGTTTGATGATTACTGTGGATGATTTTAGAGGAAATTGAGCAGAACCAAACAACAATAATTGCAAGTTATGATGCAACTACATGAAAATAAAGCTCATAATATAATTTTTTTTGCTGTCAGCGTGTTAGAAACATGGCGATTAAACTGTAGTGTTGAGGCATATGGGTGTAAAGAAAAACCAGAGCAAGAATGATATTGAGTTTATTGTGTTGTGTTCCATTGTAGATCAGTGTGTTGTGCATCCATCGACTGCGGCGAAGCAGTAACAAGACCAAAGCGGATATAAATACAGATACCTTTCACCTGTGGATAAAGGAGGTTCAGGAAGGATTTGATGTAGAAATCAATACAAATTGAAGAGGCAGTGCTAGAGACTATACCAAACAACCTGGAAATAGGCGCTGTGTGTGTGTGTGTGAGAGAGAGAGAGAGGGGGGGGGGGGGGCGGGAATTGAAATCATGTGCGGGTGTTAGTGTGCATCCACAGCCGAACACCTGCTGTGAAACTGAGGGTTTAGTTGCTGAGATGTAGGTAAACAAAACATTAACAAAACGTCAATGCCACTTCCTGATCAACTTGAACAACAATTTAACCTCATCCTTCTCATCCCCTTTCCTTCTGCCTCTGGTCTCAACTTGTTTTTAGTTGTACTGTTGTGTTCATGTTAGTTTTGCTTTGCCTCATTCCTTCTGTTTGTTCTTTGGCCATTGTATGGGCCTGGCATTTGTGGTGTGGTGAAGAAATATCACCATAGATGGTGTAATAAAATGTGAGGATGAGAGGATGAAAGAGTGGCCGCTCTCCAGACATTCCTGAACCAGGTCTTATTGGTGATTTTTACAGTAAGAAGTATTTTAACTTACCATTGTTACTTTGCATCACTGTATAAGGCATGCTAGAAGTTACACACAGAACAAACTGTGCAAGCTTCACATATTTACTAATGTTGCATAGCAACACCAAGTGGCACGATGCACTTTCCACAAGATGCTGCTGTGAAAAAGAGGTGCTTGTTGCTCACAAGGCCTTCATTTCCATCAGGCAGAAAGCTGGGCAGACACTGAAACTCTGCAGGGCTTTCATCTCAGCCTGGCCCCTCCAGTGAGACACAAGCCTGGACAACAGCATCTATGATTACAGTTCCACCTCACTGCACAGTGCTTAAAGGACTGATTACTCACACATGCTCATGCACACACAGGCATTCAGTGGACACAAACAGATGCACACTGCAAACACACACGCACACACGCACACACATATACACTCATACGGTTCACATTTACACAAAACCTCATCATAGCCACACATTCAGTCAAACACAAATTTAAATTGAAGTCATGTGTTAAGAGTGAAATTGTTAAAGTGAGGGTTGCCATGGTTACTTGTACAACGGCATCTTTTCCGCCTGTGATTACCATTATTTCATGTCAGTTCATCACAAAAACCTCCAAAGGATGCATTTCTGCTGATGTTGCATATTGAGAAATACTTATTGAGTTAAAGTAATATAATTATACAGATATATGCAGATTTATCATTAAGTTGTCACCTGTGAGGCAAACCTCCTGGAGTAAGTGCTATTGCAATATATGGAGTAATGAGCTCTATTGTGCAGTTTTGGCATGAGCAGATAGTAAATTGCCTTCTCAGTGTGCCTTATCTTTAGTCTGTATTTTGACAGCCAAGTAATGGAGGTCAACAAAGAAGACTTACCTCTTCATTTAGCATATCATTATATTTTTATTATATATATTTTTGGTTTTACGCTAGGAGCTTCCACACATGCACACACAAACACACGGACCAGACGCTTTCAGCTATTAGAGAACTTCTTCCTCTTGGTACTTCTACTTATTGGACAGGTAAAGCAAAGTACAGTATGTACCAAGGTTGATCATTATTTTACATTTAACTTTACCTCAAAAGATTAAAACATCTATTTCCCCGGGGAAATTTCAGTAAAAAGTCAACAGACTGCATCTTATCTTATCATGCGGTCCAGATTTCCAGCGCGTCCTCCTGCAGGTTTTGCTGTCTGTCTGGCAGACTGGGGCACGTTTAGATGCTGAAGCTATTCCAGTCCAGACATAATCAGAATAGGAAGAGCATTCTGCCATAACAACATTACATGCATAATTCAGTGAGAGTGTTCAGTGAGAGGATTTAGTGCCTTCTCTTGGATCAGGTGATTTACATACTTAGTCTCCTTAACCAACATTGTTTACACAGCATTTGGGAACATGTCAGATTAACACACAGGCACAGTGGTGACACACATACTTGGTACGTCAATAGATTGATGCCATTTAATGTAAAAAAAACAATTTAGCCCTATACATGGAGAGTGTTGTGTCATCACTGTATGAGTTCAGTCTGTCCATTGATGAAAACTACAATTAAGACCAAACAGTTCCTTTTTATTTGTTCATTTTATTTTACATCCCAGGCGGGCCAGGACGGGGTTGTATGGATGCAGGGTTGTGTGTTTGCGGGGTTGGGTTGGGTTTCTGGGTGGAATGTCCTCTCTTTGTATTGTTTTTTTTTGTTTCTCTCCTCTCTCCTTCTTTTCGCCACAGCCTATGATGTAATTTGTACTAGCATACATTGCTGTTTGACATCATCCTGTCAAAACTGTATTTACCCTATGAGATCATTGCAATTTCAAATTTACTTGTATTCTACCTCAGGGTCTACGTATAAAGTTTAACAACAACAATAGTAATAATAATACTAACCTAATAATAACCTTCCTTCTTTCTCTCTCTCTCTCTCTATCTCTCTCTCTCCTCTTCTCCCTCTTTCTGTATAAAAAATGATCTCCAAAATATCCTACAATTGTATGCACAATGTCATGTAAAATGTCTGCTTCAATAAATACAAAAAGCAAAAGGAAAAGAAAACTACAATTAAACTCAGATTAAACTCTTGATTTGTGCCAAAGTGTTCACATATTGCTGTAATTGCGGTACAATTGAAGTAACACATACTGACTAAAGGCACTGACCTTTGCAAAAGGAGCCACAGCTCTGACTGGGACAGAATCTTCCTCCTGGGAACCCGACAACGCCCCCTTTGCCTGGCGTCCCAGCCAGGGGATTAGCATTGTTGACCCTGGGGGACAACACAATCAAAGACACACGTTTCAGCATATTTGAAATGTATTTGCTCACTCATTCTCTTTCTCTCTCTCTCTCCCTCTCCAGGGACATGGGTCACATTTGGAGGACAGATAACAGACGAGGTAAGAAACCGTTCCTCCTGTCGTGCAAATTTATTTAATGTTAATGGGATCTGCTAATTGATTCATTTCATGTGATCTGGGGTACAAAGTAGCTTGACCTTCAACGGATATATATAAGTAATACATATTGCTGCTGTAGACTGTAGAAAAACAGGCTGGATATTCAAATATTCATTCAGAAATCCAGACAAATACTGACAAATCTTTAAAATGATACTCAAGGCCAGGACTCACTTTGCTTCTTCTCAGACTGCTTACACATGAGCAGCGGTAAAGTTGTGCTGCGGTAAGTGATTGGCACATAACTCACCTTGCTGTCTGAGGCTTACTCAGCGCAGGGAGCATCCTGTAGACAGGCTCCAGTAGCTCTGCCGGCTGCTGACATTTCACAACACACTGGCTGTTTGGCCCCTGTCATGGTATTGCTTTACTCTGGTGTTGTGTTAGGACCTCAGTATGCTTCATTTGAACGAGCCTGTCTGACTTGGCTGGACACCACATTGGAAATGAACCATGTGCAAAGGTGTTTTCTGATTTCTCACTCTGATTCACTATAGATGTATTGTAAACTTCACAGTCATAAACAGAGAAATTCAACTTTATCACATGTAAACAATTTCAGATAGATAACAGCACCAGTACAATGAAGAACAAGAACTGTATCCACTATGAATTCAAGGCTTTGCCCTTTACACCCTGAATATTTGGTCAGGAGAGAGTGAAACATTAATAACATGTACAGTGTGACAGTGGGGTCCCTGTTGTGTGTCAGCACAGTGTGTGTCTGTGTGTGTATACTCAATTTGATGAACTCTAATATGCACTGATGTTGCTGTTGGGGGTCTGCCCATGGTCATCACACACATACACACACACACAGACACACACATACACAAGGAGAATAGAAGAGAGTTCACCCTCGGGCACATAGAGGCACTAAGCTTATATAACTGTATTATTCTTCTGACCATAAGGCTTATCATACCACTTTACTGCCATCAACTCATATGGCGCGCTGTAAGCTTAACAACCCTCTCCTCTCCTTTACACTAAAATGTATCATCTGCACACTTTTATCAACTAATATTGTTGTGGAGAAAACCACAGCCACAGACAGTCTGTTTCACATCCGTTCCACTGAAGAAGCCAGACAGAGAGGTTCCCTGTGGACCTTCCACCTTAAGCCATTCCAGAACAGGTAACTTCTGCTTGTTGTGCCGTTGGGTTAAAAATCCCCGGCTGTCCTGAATGCCCCCTGTTCAATGTCACAGCTATCAAATGCACCCTAAATATACTGCATGTCCTCAGTAGACTTCAGTGTTCCTGTCCTCATTAAGAAAAGCACAACTGTTCTGGCACACCTTTTAGATTCTACAGCAGACCTGTGTGACTGCGTGTACGCATCAAATGACACAAACACACACGCCTAAAGAGAACAATGACTATGATCCCCTCTGCATGGTGACAGATTCCCAGACAGGGAAAGTTCAACGCAATCACAGTGGATGCAAAACCAAAAGTGGATCCATAACTTGCGAAGTGAATCTGAATTAAGTGCCTCTCATAGCTGAGGTGAGTGTGAAGGAGAGGCAGTACAGTCATTTCATCATTTCAGGGTTGCGTGGGGAGTGTGGAGGGGGTTATTACTGCGGCTTTGTTTTTGTGGGTGTGAGATGGAACACATAATTCACTTTATATCTGTCCAGTGCCACAGCATGGGAATGCTTCCTCCAGTACCCAAACAAACAAACAAACAAACAAACAAACTGTATCTAAAACATGAGTCAGTGTCCTCCTATAGGAGAGGGACGGGTGCATATGTGTGTGTGTGAGAATGTGTGTGTCTGTGTATCTTACAAGTTATTACAGCAATTTGTTTCAACCCTACCAAACTGACCCCAACTACTCGTATGGCAGATGTAGCGGTAGAGGAGTACACACACAAACTCATTACTTAAGTTCTCATGTTTCTCTGGAATAAACTATAGTATAATGGAGGTGCAAGTCTGCAGTTCATTGTACCCAAATATGAAAAAGCAGTACTCATTTGAGAATGTTCCCTCAGTGATGCATTATTGATTCAATAACATGAACCTGTCTCATGATAAAGAATTTTATTAAAGATAATGAAAATCTGTGACATTATAGATACAATGTCCCTATAGTTGAGTTTTTCATGGTGAATGTGAAGTCTGAACTAGAAGTTACAGCAGAATTATGGTGGATTAGATGTTGAAGGTACCACAAGTGAAATAAAGTGCCGTACTTGACCAAACATACTTTCCATGACCTGATCGGTGGTCAGCAATCCAAGGAAGCTGCACTGATTGGTCACTATCACAGACTTTCTGACCTTGTGAGTTTAAATATAAGCAGCCCCTGACACTGATTGACCTTTTGGCAATTTAATGAGACTGAATGAATGAATCACCAATCACCAAAGGCCAGAGAGTTGGCCATTAAAAGCTGATGATTGTCCTTCTCTGTGTCCTCTTTCATGTCTCTCTCTCTCTCTCTCTCTCTCTCTCTCTCTCTGCCTTGAACACGTCTCCCTTTACTTATCCTTACTGGCACTGAGTTCAGCTCTTTCATCAATCCATCACTCTCTCTCTCTCTCTCTCTCTCTCTCTCTCTCTCTCTCTCTCTCTCTCTCTCTCTCTCTCTCTCTCTCTCTCTCTCGTCTCATCACTTTCTATTTCTCCCTGCAGCTTCTTACCTCAGCACTAACTCCTAGTCCATCATTCTTTGACTTTCTGTAAAATCACCCTCGGGTGCCCTAACATTTGTGACATGGCTTGTCTCCTGTCTGCACTCTTCCTAGAACAATCAGACAAAGAGCGCCTCTCCTTAAGTGACCCTTCTTACCAGCCTGACCTCCTTTATCTGAACTCCATCTCTTGATTCCGCTCTGTTTGCCCCTGATGGCAGCCCAGGGCTCAGAGTTTGAATGAGGCTTGTGGGCCATAATGAAATGTAGCTCTGTGTTCTCTCTTTCCTTTCTGTTCAGCCTTTGCTAAAATCACTGGATTTGCATTTCATATCTGAGTTTACATCAAACAAATTCATGTTGGAGGCCTTATATTGCTGAAACTGCGATAAAGTCACAGTGCTGAGGCTTGTCTCCTGTCATTCACAGCCTTTGTCAAACCATTAGTGTCAAGTTCATTGGATTTATGAGTTGTGCTTTACTTGAATTACATTAAAAACATGTTTCCTTGAACTCTGTGTTTAAATCAGGATGTTAAGTGAGGTTTGATGTGTGGCATTGTAGCGCCTTTTGCTAGCTGGGGTTGTCGGGTCTGTAAGTTGACCATTTTTATTCATCTTAACATGCACGTACATCATAAAAAGCCTTGTCCCATTTCTACAACACTGCTTGAGGAGTAGTTGCAGGCAACATTTGTCGCATTTCCAGGCACACACAAACAGATTAGGCCTATAAAGGGATGACATAAACTAAATTATTGTTATTATTGTTGTTATTCTCACACATGTGTTTCCTGTGGTTGCATAGATGAGGTTGAGTAAGCTTGACACTAATTCTCAAAGGGGGACATTTTCTTAATTCTCTTGATGCAGCACTTCCTCTCTCTGGCAGCTCTGCACATGGAGGAAAGCAGGAAAACACACAGGAATTATGTGCACAAACTTTATTAAACTCGCCATTGTCGTGTCCCACACACACACACACACACACACACACACACACACACACACACACACACACACACACACACACACACACACACACACTCTGCAGGGAATTGATGGTAAATTCACTTACTGCCCACGTGCAATAAAAGTTGCCACTAGGAAATTGGATACAGGTCGCATGATTTATGGTGTCAATGTGGTGAATATACAGTATGCACACATGCACACACTAACACATGCACACTAACACATGCACAGTGACATGAATCCTTTTGACAGTAGAATGAGTTGACACTAAATTGCAGAGATAGAATTTTCTTACACTGTATTTTACTCGTTCAGTTTGTATATCAGGATACTGGTGAATACACACACACACACACACACACACACACTGAAAATGCAATGCACTATTTGTGTGTGATGTTATTTCTATTCTTGAGAATGTTTTGATGAAACACATTAAAAATGTATTTCAAACACTGACCTTTCTGTATCCTGTGTGTGTGTGTGTGTGTGTGTGTTTCTGTGTCTGTGTGTGTGATCGAACTTCCTGCCAGGTTGCAGAGCAGCTAATGACAATAGCCTACGAGAGTGGAGTCAACCTGTTCGACACAGCTGAGGTCTACGCGGGTGGCAGGTGGGTGTCACATGAACCTCTCAGAATTGTGCACATTGCACCAGAGCTCAGTGTGCCTCACGCAAACATGCCATCTTTGTATGACCACATGCAGAGATTTGGACTCACTGTGGCTGCAGGAAACAATTTTGAGCCTGTATTTATGCAGTGAAACCAACCCGTCAGCCTGAAGCGTCACCCACCTGCTAACGTTCTCTCCACCGCCACCTGACATGATAATCATCATTCCTACTTAGTTTTTCTTAAAAGGCAATTATGGCTGTAATTTCAGTCTACACACCTGGATTCACTTAAACTAAGAGGACATTGCTGCATTCTAGTTACTCTGGCTTGCAGCTGTGCCTGAGATAAGATCAACCTTTTATGTTTACAATTAACACTATCTCTGCTATGTGACATTTATCAGCAGTAAATTGAAACCTTGTGGATTTCTGTGTCCAAAATGCATTAGAGCTGCTGCTGACCAGCATTGCAATGAGCTAATCGGCAGTATCAGAGTCCGTTTGGGGGCGGGGGGGGCGGGGGGCTGCTGCACAGCACATTGTCAGACTGAGACAGCTTTATTCCAGCAAGATGGGGAATTTTCATTATTGCCTCAGAGCTCAACCAGTTTAAATGTCTGCAGCATTATGGCAGAGTGGGTATATAAGTTTCATCAGGCCAAAGAAATGAAATGTCATGAATGCTGGTAAGGGACATTTCTAGTGTCTGTCTCTAAAAATAGTAACAAATGCTGAATCAGTCAAACAGCTACAGAAAGGAAGTGCTTGTGGCCTTACATCAAGCCCTTAAATGCAGCGTAAGTACCCATTCATGAACTAACCGTTTCAGCGCCTTTTAATATGCCAGGAGCTGTTTGGATTAGTGACAGTGAATTAGGAATAGGATTTTGTGGACGGGGTGTTTATGAATTCAAAGTGCAATTTAATAACACCATCTCATTTACGTTGCCTTGCAGGGCGGAAGTTATTCTTGGAAACATTATCAAGAAGAAATGCTGGAGGTATGTGCCAGTGTGTGTGTGTGTGTGTGTGTGTGTGTGTATGTGTGTGTGTGTGTGTGTATGTGTGTGTGTGTGTTTGTTTGTGTGTTTCGTCACCTCTATGAGCAACGAGGGACATATGTGTGTATCTTGCACAAATAATGAGAATCACTACACATACACACGCCCGCAGCCACACACACACACACACACACACACACACACACACACACACACACACACTGAGTGATGCCCTGCTCAGTACAGCACGTCCACAGGCTTATCTGCTGGGTATTGATAAGCCACACTGCTGCAGCTGGGGCTTATAGGCGCCTTGCTCAAGGGCACCCTGGAAAAGGGCCCATTAGCCTTCCTCACCAAACTTTTTTAGCCTCTCGATGCTTCATTTTTTACTTTTATTACATGTTTCTGTTACTGTTGCCTCTTTGTTAGGAGAGAGAGAGAGGAGGATACTTTGTAGCTGGAAACCATTGCTGCCTGGGCCTAATCTCTCTGGAACATGACACAAACATTTCACACCGTTACGTATTCATATAAGTGTGGAAAGTGGAATAGAACGTTTGAAAAAAATCTAAATATGACAAAGAATCTATAAGTAATACTGTATTAGCTAAGTGGAATACATTTCTTTCATAACTAATCGTCTATACATTTATCGTGTTTTATTCTGACTGCATGTACAACTGCACATGAGCTCCTCTGTGCCAGTGTGACTGCGACACAGTTCTACTTTCCTCTGCGTTGTGGCTCATTCGTCTGCCATTATGCGGCACAGTGACGCTCACTGAGCCGACTCCATTAGACCAGCCGGTGTCTCATACCAGAGCGGCGGTGACACTGAACCAGACACCTCAGTCTCTGAGTCTCATTGTTACTTTGACAAGGAGAACGAGCTATACTGAGGGGCGATGAGCCGCTTTTACTTTTAATTCAGATTTGGTGTGAAATATTCTGTGTAATGAACAATTCCCTCTGCTGATTGCTTGTTTATAATGGGACGTTACGGATGTCTTCGGCTTGTCAGAGCGTAAACAAAAGCATAAAGAAAGCAAGTGAAATTCCACACATCAAGGTGTTTTGAAAGCTTTTTTGCTGTGAAAATGAGTCATTGTTAGCTTCCATTGTAAGCATGATTAATTCAAATTGATCGTATTCACTTTTCACTGTAACATTCCACTGCACACAGGTTGTTATTTTGGCATGAAGTATCACAGATGTAGTACAATAGCAAAAATTGGGTTAAGAATATGACAAGAAATTCATTCGAATGATTTCACTGTCAACATAGCAAACAACAAAGCACCGGCCCTGCCTGCAGTAATGACAGGGTGTCACCAAAATGTCTTCCATAACATGTGGGTGGCATCTTTCAAATGTGCCAGTTATTAGATCAACATTTTGAGGAGAGGTCTCATTAAAACCCACTGAACTCCAAATCAGCTTCGTAACAGCAATGGTTGGGATAGAGTAATGGGTAAAGGTCATAAAGTCCATGCCAGGTCAACCAATCACCATCAGGCTGTTCACTTTCACTGAATCCTGCTGAGCTGACTTACACCCACAGCTCAGCGTTTGTTAAATATTTGTTTATTTCTTTGGGCTCTGTGGTCTTTCAATTCTTTTACATGAGGTTGAATGAATATCCATAATGGTGAGATCGTTCTGGAGAAATGTGTGTGTCTCAGCTGAAGAACCGACTGACTAATGCGTATTTCTGTGTCTTTCTCCTTTCCGACTCAGGCGATCCAGTTTGGTCATAACAACTAAACTCTACTGGGGAGGAAAGTAAGTAAACAAATGGTTTTCAAGGAGGAATCACCACAATCACCTCTGCATGACCTTCTTTCTGACCAAATGTGACTGATAAAGGCAACTTGCTTTGCCACGTTACTAAGGGATTTCTGCTTGAAAGGGCTCTATTAACATGCAGTCTGTGTTTGGATACATTATCATGCATGTTTACTGGAAGGTTTAAAACGCTCACACATTGTAATTTGAATGCAATCTGATCTGACCACATATGGAAGTGGTGTCGCTCGCATTGTGATCCAATCTCATTTACAACTAAGCCAGGTGTGAGTGCCCTCCATACAGCTGGGACATGTTCCACAGATCAAATCCACCCTCATGTTGAAAACTCCACCACGTCCTCCCACGTCTCCTCAGTCACCAAGTTGAGAGAGATCTCACTTAAGCTGTTTAATAAGCAAAAGAGGTTAAAGTTGTGATATAGAGCAAAACTCAGCTGAGGTCTCACTGAGTTTCAGTGGTCCACAGACTGCAACCAAGTCCTGTGTGAACCTCAGCTCAATGAGCCCCGAACTCAAGATCTTCATAGAATTTAAAGTGTTCCATTGTGGGTGTGTTTCTTCCTTTGTGTTGGTTGGAGGTCGGTGGTCCCCTCCTCTTGGCACATCCCTCTTCATGCATCCTGTGCATTGTAGATGACATGATAGTGGCGTCTTCTCCATCTTGATTCAATCACCACTTCTTCAAGTGATCCCCTTCCAATGATCACATCATGTAATATCCCTGATGTACCACATGTGATGCATTCAGTCTCTTGATTCATCATTGATCCTGAAAACCTCCGGACTTGATATCACTGTCCTTTGATAGATGTTCCACTCAACAACACAGTGCTCTGTATTGTCTTGCATTGTCCACTCATACTAACTGACTCAACATATGAACTTCATACCTCCCCGCTGTGGATAGAAGAAGAATCTGATCTTGTCAGTTACAGATCACCTTAGTTGAAGCTTCCTGTCCATCTGAATCTCTATCTCTGTGTCAGCAGACTTCTCTGTATCAAAGTTAACCCTTAGACATAGATCACACAATTCTTAATGACAAGCACAGTTGGAAGTTGGATGGAAATGAATATGATCAAACTCATCAAGATACAGAGATCCTAATTAAAGTGGAGGTATTTGGTGTAAAAGGAGCTCTGAAACTCACTGACACTGCATTCATCTGGTCCGCCACAGATTTGCTGCATACCCGAAAACCACTCACAAAATAAATTAGTGACTTCAATAATTGGAATTAGAGAAAACACAAACTAGAGTCCCTTTGAAGTAAGTCTCATGAAAAACTCATGATAAATAAAAACAATGGAACAGACAATAACAGTTCTGAGTAGAAGAGAGGAATGCAATTCATTACACACAGGGACAAATATGGACACACGCACACACACACACACACACACACACCCACACACACACACACACACACACACACACACACACACACACACACACACACACACACACAGGGAATGTTAGTAGAAACTGTCCAACTGTGTCTGATAATACCTGTGGGGAATCTGGAGGCCTCCAACCACCTCCTACAGCGTGCAGATTAATCAATATGCTGGAATGAATTCTGCACACACACACACACACACACACAGTGATCTGTATTTACATAAAACGGCCTGATGCGCTTGTGGTGATGTGATGGTTTGTGTCACCCAGCTGGGGTCAGAAAGCACTCTGCAATTACTTCACACCTTCCATGTGACATTTGGAGAAGAAAGTTGTGTCAGAGAGTTCAGGAAAATTTTAATTTAATACAGGAGACTGGCGAAGAGCAAGGGTGAGGACTCAAACGCAGGGTGACAAGGATAACGGAAAGCTGGTTTTAATTACAGACACGCAGGGAAACGCACAAAGAGAACTAGAAATCCAGACACACATGAAACATGACTAAACAAAGACCTTATTGACAAAACCAGAGAAGTATAGAAATAACTGAAACAGAGGTGAGGGAAAGACTGATGATGACGGGGGGACAGGTGAGGACGATTGCAACAGATGAGAACGATCAGCTAACACCAGACAGGAAACATGAGGGCAGAGAAGTAAAGCAACAGAAACAACAGGAACATACTACAAAATAAAACAGGAAATGAACACAGGATCATAACAGAGATATATGAGAGGCCTGTGTTTGTATGTTTGTATGTGAGGTGTGATGGTGAAGTCACACACACACACACATTACAGCCTGTTGATGGTTTATCGGTTTGTGTCTGTGTCATCAGAGCAGAGACGGAGAGGGGACTGTCACGGAAACACATTATAGAAGGTAAGAGAGGCAAACACACAGGCAACAAATTATAGGAAAAAAAGTTAATTACAACAGTGCGAACAAATAGTGTAATTCCAGAAGAGATAGAGATTAAATAAATTTGTTTTTCTCTCTCGCTCTCTCTCTCTCTCTCTCTCTCCCTCTCTCTCTCTCTCCCATCCTCAGGTTTAAAGGGCTCTCTACAGCGGATGCAGTTGGAGTATGTAGATGTGGTGTTTGCCAACCGTCCAGACAGCAATACTCCAATGGAGGGTGAGTCAGCAACCAAACTGTGTGTCGCTGACGATACCAAAAACAAGCAGTAGTGAAAGCTTCTTGAACATCAGACGTGTTCTAGTATCTATCTAACATGGTGATCTGCTTGTTTTCCGGTGCTGGTGTGTACGTTGTTGCTTTCATTGGCAATAGAGAGAGTTTACAGTTGGGAATAAGGTCAAAATCTAATTAGGAACTACTTTACCCAGAACATTATAGAAACACAAACACAACATACTTCCTAGTACATCCTCAATTTATGGTTTTATTTCTGTAGGGGAATTATTAGGGGGAATATTCTTGAGGGAAATTCATAGTTTTTACATTTTTTCAACATGTGAATCAACTGTGTATGTATCTCATATACTGTGAAACATGTCATAAATAAATAGCAGTAACAAAATGACATCATCTTAAAGCAATCAGGTTGCTTTTTTAGAAAACATTGAATCAAGTCCTTGAGAGTTCTGCACCTTTTTATTAGATCCAACATCAGCAACTGAATTGAACTGAAGTGAACTGAAGCACCACTTTGGATTGATGGGCTGGTGTTTTGGAGAGGGGGGGGGGGGGGGGGGGGGGGGCAAGGCATTCAGAGGCTTCAGGGCAAATATGTTCCTCCAAGACAAGTCAGAGAGTAAATAACAAAATAGTACAGTGTATTTTAAAACACGGTGATGTGAATGTTTCGGTTTATTCTTGAACACTTTCATGCTCAAACCCCCCATTTGTTGCTCTGACATGTAAACGTGATATTTCCCATTAAATCATTACTAATGACTTCTGTACTCTGCTACTCTACAATTCAATGAACTACAGGTTTTATATTTTTTGGCTTTCTCACTCATTTCAATTTTGGCTTGTAGAGTGAGTTGATTTGGGAATATAAGCCAAGTAACGCTGTGTGTTTCTTTCTAAATAATGCGTGTTAGCTCAGCTACACATAAAATAATGTCATCAAACACCTAAAAGTTGTGTTTTTTTTTACACTTTTCTCTCATTTCTCACTTACATTCTTCCACATGGATGTACCTCTCCTACCATCTGCACGCCCGTCCTCTTACTCGCTCATTCCTTCTGTTAGACTCTCTCTCTCTCTCTCTCTCTCTCTGCTCTCTCTCTGCTCTCTTGTTGTGCTCTCCGGAAATTGAGCCGAGCAGCATAATTGGAAATTCAGTGCACAATCACAGCGTGTTGCTGACACGGAGCCGGAAGGCAAGAGGGCAGGAAAAGGAAGACGGGAGCAGGAAGAGACAGGAAAGAGACAGAGGGATTGTTTACTTGTCTAATACTGTATTATTTACCATAGTGGGATGTTACACAGTAAGACAGTTGTGATGAAGCTTGATAATTATCACTTTCCAAGTTGTTCTGTTTTAAAGCAGGAGGAGAGAAAAGGAAAAACTCGTCTCTTTTTAGCTCGACTTGATGAAACAGCTTTATGCAGAAGTATTCCTTAACTTCTCCTCGCTGTCTGCTTGCACTTCCTTGTAATCCTTTAGCAAAAGCTTTTCTGTCAACATTTTCTTTAAAAGTTGAAACTTCATTCTGTTGCATGCCAAGAAGCTGCGAGACAGCCTGAAGTACAACATTCCCGCCACGGAGGAAGACAACAATATAATTAATGCGAGTGGAGGCCGATGACGAGTGACCTTAATAACAGTGGTAATGTGAGTTTTTGTTGGCCCAGACGGCTGTTGGCTCACGCAGTCAGCAGTGTTGCAGCTAATTGCTTAATTAAAAATGCAGTGGCTTGAATGTGATCAGAGGGCTTCAGTGGGCGAGCTTGTTAGATCGTTCCAGGAGCTGTTAAGGATTGGTGATGAGCTGACAGCAGGTGAAAAAGGATTTGAGGAGGTGTGAACAATCGTTACATTAATGCATCGTGAACTTGAAACAGAATCAAATGCAAAGCTGTTTAATGGCTGTTATTTGGGTTAAATGCTTATCTTTTTCTGATTCGGGTTGAAAATGTCGCCCACTTTTCAACCAGTCAAACTGTGTCAACCTGGTGCCTGATGACCTGTCTCCTTTTCATTCATTGGTCATCATTCTCTCTGGACTAGCGTCTCTCTTTCTTTCCGCTGCTTCTCGTTTTCTGATCACCTCTGGTGTGCAATGGTTCAGCTCATGATCATGCTTTGAATACATAAACATTTGTGTCTCCTTGGACTCATTTAGATGCAGCAGACAGTCCCTAAAACAATACTCCCAAGCACTTTGCTGGGTTTCAGGCTGATCCATGAGGTATAACAGAGCTAAATGTGCAGTCAAACTGCTTCACACTCAGGATAAATGCTGTTGCTTTTGGAAAGGACACTTGAATGGAGTGTGTCTGGGTGTGTGTGCTGAGGTGGTTTGAATCAACAATAAATGTACCTTTCTTGTTTATTTTCACTGACTTCATACAGCCATTTTTAATCAATCAACTAATATGTGATCAGTGTCATGGTGGATCAGACCATGAGAGATCTGAGCAGGAGTCAGAAAATCAAGATCTAGAGCATATAGATTCATTCCTGAAGATAGAAGTGGGACTGATAGGCAGCCATCATATGTACACGTGTTTCTGTCTTCACAGAGATCGTGCGGGCTATGACCTACGTGATCAACCAAGGCATGGCAATGTACTGGGGAACATCCCGGTGGACGGCCATGGAGATTATGGTAAGCAGGCAACTTTTACTGTTGTCGTTATAGCGCCACCATCAGGTCGACTGAAGTTTGTTTAGACACGACTGCTGAACTTTGGCAGCAAATTGTGACAAAAACAGTGAGGACTAAAACACTGGACCAGACAGTCTACATGCAAAATATTGTGATGATGCGTTCAAATTGTAGGAGGAGGTGCAGAAATATTCAGAAAGGCAGAAAGTTGAGTGATTGGCAAATGTGCCTGGCCTGTATGAATGGATGCCAATAGATCCAAGGGAACCAGGTCTACCATTACAGATGAATTACAGGTTTGAAAAGGCCCTGAAACGTGGCTGAAATTACTAACCACTGTGTGTTACTGTGCAAAATGTGAGTCATTCCAAACAATATGCGAGAATAATCCACAGTGGATTCTGGAGGAGGCTTCCTGCTGTTAGATTGCATTTCCCACTGACCACACAGCAGAAAGTGGCCACATTCTTTTATTAGTCCATAGAGGAGTTTTTCCCCAGCGATCCATCAACGAAGGAGCCTGAATCTAACCTGAAAGACTAGGAGCAGAGCCGCAATCTCCGGAGAAATGAGAAGAAATGGAGCCAGGAGTGGTGTTTGGAAGTGCAGGTCCTTCTAGGAAAGGATCCTCACAGCAGCACAGTGGTGTCCTCTGGCTTTGTGTCTTCTCACTGTCACTAACAATATCCCTGCTGTCCTCCTGCTGCAGCTGCCTCTGAAATTAGAATGCAGGCGTATGAAGCCACAGCAGGAATTATGAAACAAACACATCATATAATGTGACTTTCAAGGACCTAACAACCATCCATTCTCTCTCCCTCTCTGTCTCTGGCTCTCACGTCTTTATCGCCCTCCTTTGCCTCTAACCACAGCGACATGTGTTGACATCTTGGCTCTGTGATCTCTGTGAAAGGGAGCAGATATCTTTGAAGAACACGAGCGCAGACGAAAGCCGTGTAATTTAGATAGCATCAATAATGAAGGGGGGGGTAAACATGGATTCGCAGTGTGCGTGACAGAGCAATGGTACAGTACACAGACACACTTGCTGCACACGCACACGAGAGCTGTAGGCGTGTGACACCAGTGCGGCACGGAAGGGCATCTTGTAATTTGCCAGATGAGCGATGGCACCAACATTATCCCTGCGTTACACTCAAAAGCTTCCCCTCCTACCATTCTCTCTTCCTGACATGTGCGCCACAGCAGGAGATCTACAAAATAAAAGAGGCAGCCAGAGTGCGTGTGTGCGTGTGTGTGTGTGTGTGTGTGTGAGCATGTCCTCTGGCATCCCGATGAAAGACAGGTGGAAATCCAGATAAGCAGGCATATGTGGAAATTTTAATATGATTTTGTGGAGAGCTGTGACATGGAATACTGATTGACACCTTGCATTCACTGTGCATTCACACTAAATGCATTTTCATCCTGCCAACATCCTCCTTTCCCTCTTTTCGCTCGCTCTTTTTCTTTCCTACTCTCATTCTACACTGCATATGGAATGAGAGTTGGAAGGTACAAGAAAGGTGAGGAGAACTGATTTGTGATGATGTAAAGAAACCCCCTCTCCTCCTCCTCCTCCTCCTCCCCCTCCTCCTCCCTCTCTCCTCTGGTCTACAGGAGGCGTATTCAGTGGCCAGACAGTTTAACTTGGTCCCTCCCGTGTGTGAGCAGGCAGAGTATCACCTTTTCCAGAGGGAGAAAGTAGAAGTTCAACTACCTGAGCTTTACCATAAAATAGGTAAGCGTTCTGTGTGAGTGTGTGTGTGTGTGTGTGTGGCCTGTAATGATAACCGGGTCATTTTCGCAAACCAAGGAGTCCAGGGAGACGTTTGTACAAGAGGTCGACCGCATCTTTGACTGTGCACAGAAGCATTTATGACAAAGCTCATTAAGTACCAGCCTCTCTTGTAGGCTATTAGTCTTTGGTAGTCTGGGACGTGTGCACCGGCTGGAGCTAAGTGGTCTAAAGTGTCTACACGCAACCTCAGCCACCACTGAGAGTCGTCACATCACATACGCTGCTGCTATTTATACCCATAGAACAAAGCTGTGCCAGGCCCTGTAAATGTGTGTATTTGTGCGTGGTGGCAGCTGTCCAAGATATGCGGCTGTAGTGTTGTTCTTGTTTATGTCCTGCTCCGTTTGCTCTTTATGTAGATGTACTGTAAATAAATGATTCAAATGTGTGTGCGTGTGTGATATTCTTCACGTCTACTAAACAGGCAGATTAGTCCATAGCAGCCGTGCCTGATGATGAAATGTGAGCTTGTGTAGGTGCAAACAGAATCCAGTGGTACATTCTTCACACTCACATGTAAGCAAGAAAGTAAATAAGTCATTAAACGCATCGTTTCTAGTATTCTCTGTTACTTATCTACCACCGGGATCATCTTATTAACATTTTTACTTTGTGTGGAACTGGTTCTCACACGTTTCTTCACACATCTCTTCCTTCTTCTCACGGTGTTGGCACTCGCAGGTGTCGGAGCGATGACATGGTCGCCGTTGGCGTGCGGCATCATCACGGGGAAGTATGAAAACGGTATTCCGGAATCCTCCAGGGCCTCCATGAAGGTGAGCGAATCCAGATATTCATCACACCTGCATGTGTCATTACACTTGTTCATGAGTGACTTACTGAATCTCCTTCAATCAGGCCAGCACATATCACACATGCTGGTTTGAGTACTTCAGCAGTAGCTTGTTGATAAAGAGGTTAAAGGTCATCTACATGTAGCCACTCGAGACATCTTGTTGAGTTTATGCCCCAAACTGAGACTGTCCGAAGGGTCAAACTCAGGAAGATAGCGGTACTACAGAAGACCAGTGGTGCTGTGGCTTAGTTGGTTAAAGCGCCTGTCTAGTAAACAGGAGATCCTGGGTTCAAATCCCAGCAGTGCCTTTTGAGCGCGGCATTAGCTCAGTCCAAAGGTGCCTCAGGTCAGGAACCGTAGGGTCGCAGGTTGGAGTCCCTGAAGACTGGAACAGCTGCCAGTTTGCCTACAAAGCACTGCCGTGGTGCCCCTTGAGCAAGACCCCCAAACTGCTCCAGGGGCACCGAATCATGGCTGCCCTGCACTCCCTCTGTATAAAGCATGTCTATGTTGTGTTACATATGTAAGAGAGGTGCAACATGCAATTCAAATCTGTGTGAATTTATTGAATTGCAATGAATTGACAAATAAAAGTATCTTATCTAGATAATAAGAAGCATCTCAAGTTTCATACATCCAAACCTGCTGGGACACTGGGGCCTTCATGCCCCAGATATGTGTAGAAAAAAGGAACATGTGAAGACACAGTGTACCATTAAAGTTACGCCTCTCTCTCTCTCTCTCTCTCTCTCTCTCTCTCTCTCTCTCTCTTCCCCCATCAGTCGTACCAGTGGCTGAAGGAGAAGATAGTGAGCGAGGACGGGAGGAAGCAGCAGGCCAAGCTGAAAGAGCTCAACCACATCGCAGAGAAGGTGGGCTGCACGCTGCCTCAGCTTGCCGTGGGTAAGACTCGACTCTCCTCACCCCTCGCCTCTCCTCTCCTGTTGCTGTTGCAGTTACCGTAGAAACTGCCTGAAAAAGAGCACAAACCTACAAAAACTATTCGCAGGTGCACAAATGGCAACGCTTACAGATACTATTAAACGGCCGTAATTGTTTCATCACATCAGCGGTTATTGTTTATTTTAGTGGCTTGTGTCTCTGCAAATAGCAGATTCATAGAGGGACACAGGTTGCTACAAACTAATGAGCAAAAAGTTATGTTCCCTGTGGTCATTGCTGTCAGTAGTTGAGGCAGTAATGATGGTAGCGCGCCATCTAGTGGAAACTCTTTGAATTTCAGTGGCACAGATAAACTGTCTGTCTCCTTCCTCTGCTTTCGTTCCATCATTTATACAGGGATCGAACTCTGCGCTATTAAATATGCATGTTTTCACCCTCCCCCACCCCGCAGCATGGTGTCTAAGAAACGAAGGAGTGAGCTCAGTCCTCCTGGGAACCTCCAATCCTGAACAGCTGACAGAGAACCTGGGGGCCATTCAGGTAGGAACATGCAGGAACACACACACATTTGGCGACTAATTTGGCGTTCTGTGCCTGTTCTATCACCTCACTTCTCCTCCTTCAATCAGGTCCTTCCTAAGATGACGTCTCACGTGGTGTCAGAGATCGACCACATCCTGGGCAACAGGCCGTACAGCAAGAAGGACTACCGCTCTTAGACCAGGCAGGCGCAGGAGCACCCAGAGGTCAGCCGCGCCCATCTGCTTTACCATTACCACCACCACGGACCCCCACCGTTCCAATGTTAACGCTTGTGGCTCCCTCCTCGTGGGGGGGCCGCCCTGCTCCAGCTCAGCTCCAGCCCCATGTCAGCCTGGAACAGAACAGCCTTGCTACCTGCCCACAGCATCGCATCTTTCCCTGTTTAAAGAAATCTCTACCAGGTTCATCTCAGGTCCGGTCCAGCTCAGCCAAGAAACGCTTCTCAAACTCAGCCTATTGCAGCCTGTAAACACATCCTAGTCCACTCCCCAGCTAAGGTAGTTGCTCGCCAATTTAGCCCAGTAAACTCTAACTATGCATAGCTTAAGCTAGTTTGCATTCACTAAGACCATCTCAGCTCTCCTGCCCTGTAGAGCACCACATCCCATGTTTGAGCATCTTTTATTTAAACTTTCAAATAGCTGACAGGGCTTTAACAGCACTTTGTACAAGGGCACACACCCACAACCACACATTCCTATCACGCTGACCCTGAAGCCACAACCTCACTTCTTTAGAGTCCTGACTAACACACACAAGAAAAACGCGTTAGTATTTTGTCCAGTGTATCAAGTATTATCCGTATCTGATCTCAGTGCTCTCTTGTGTACTCCAGTCGTGACATTTGAGGTTTAGCAATAACGAGACGTCCTGCTCTCACTTGTGATAGATGTTTTCATTCTGAGCGAGGCCCTTTAATTTCAAACAGTGTAACCCTGAGGCCAGAGCATATTGAATTGGCTTGAATGAAGATAATAAATAATACCAGGTTTATTCAGTCCCGATCTCCTAATATGGACTCACTCTCAGTAGTTCTCTCATAGGCTGCAAATCCAGAGCATAATAACCAACAGATGCATGCGTTTCCTTTACTATAGCGAGCCTCACGTTTCTCTTTAAAAGCACAGAAATAAGCAGAAAGATATCCTGCAGAGCTTTCAAGCAAGTTATGAAGCAACTTCTCTACAGTTAATCGACTGTCAGACGCCCTCAGCTCCCTGTGAAACAAAGGATTTGAGGACAGTGTCTACGTGGTCTGGGATGGGACTGGGGGGGACTTGATGCCGAGAGTGACGCATGTTGCCCCCCTGTGGTCCTCTTGAAGAACTGCTGCTCCGCTTCAAAAAGCGAGAATTCTTGTATGCTTTGCAAAAGTGGACTGCTGTACTTTCAGTTTGCATCCATTACGGGGACGTAATCGTCTGCTTTCTTGCCTGTAAACTGAACCTGCATTGTTGATTACCTAAATGAACCATGCAGATATGGACATAGCATATAATAAATGTAATGAAATACTGACCTTATGCCTGACCACGGTCATGATTACTGCTGTAATTGCTTGTGAATGGCATTAAAATGATTAGGCGAGGTAATGGGTTATGGGGAAGATTACAGTATTTATTCTAGAATAGATAATGAATATGACATTTATTTTGACATTTAATGAATATTGTTTTTGTGTTAAACTACCGGCGGGAGTTATGCAGTATGTACTGTACATAATGTTAAGGTATTACTTGTAAACACAAGCAAAATGGCCTCTCTTGCATACCAGAACTACACTGTACTGTAACAGATAAATAAGATGTAAATACAGTTGATTTGTTGCTCCTTTGCAGTATGGCTGCATCCACTGCAGGGTTCCATCCACACGCCATCTCATTCCGCTCCAGCACGGCTTTACAGCGTCACTCCCACCGGTCACACAACTGATTTCTGACCCCATAAAACACTGACTAGGAGCTGTACGGTTCAGTTTGGTTTGTCGCTTTTGCATTTGTAAAGTGGGAGAACAGAAAGTATATCAACAATGACCTACATCTTATTCCACAATAATCACCTCTCCGAATTCCTGGTTGTCACCTTCCCTCCATTGCCGTTGTACTCTTCGTTTGGAAAACAAGCCATTACAGAGGGGCCGCAGATATGCTGGCCAGGTTCCAACTGAGTATCTTTCTTGTCCTTGGTGCTCATTTGATGAAGCGTAATTCCCTCCATTCTTTAATCAAAGGGAGTTTGAGTCAGTTACGACTGTGGAGGCCTTTGCCAAAAATGCTGTTACACATATTGGAGCCAGTTAGCAGCCGTGGGTCCAGGGGCCTATTTTAGACAGCTTGTCCTTGGATAGTGGGTGCAATTACATATGACTATTGGCAGACATCTAAAGGAAATAAAACATTGAATGACCCGACCTCCACTTTATCATCATCATCATCATTAAGTTAATGACTCCTCTATTAACAAAACTAAATCCAGTCAAGCTTTTATGTTCTCACGTCAAAATACAGTTTAGCATACAAATTGGATTCTACACACGAGGATTACAGTGTCAACGTTTATTCTACTTAAGAAACTGTAAACAGGCAGCAAAGACCAGTTCAGTGTAAATGTCCTGCACACCCACACAGGTATATGCATTCATGTTGACTGGTGGTGTTCTCAGGTCTGTGTGGGTGTCACACCTGGGCTGGTAGGGCAGGACTATTAACACTGTTATGATGCTTTGAAGTAGACAATAGTAGTAATGAGAAAGGGTCCAATTATTCAGGAGAGCCAAAACACCTGTGTGGGCATGCAGTCTTTAAACGAACTAAACGAATATGGAATTAAATATGATGTGATTGGATTTATTCTTGCCAAGAGTTTAAGTCAACGAGTGGCCCAAGGGATTTGAGTCAGTGATCCTGTTGGAATGTGGCCTGCTGGTGTGTGTGTGTGTGGAGACATCCACCTGACAGAGTGCCTTCACTTGTGTCCCACTAACAGAAAACTTCAGGGATGTCTTTCATTACAAGTTAAGTGTTTAGAGAGCTGATAGAAGTCTGTCCATCCTCTGCTGTTTCAATTGGACATTTACAAACAGTTTGAGCTGAATGACGCCAAGAGTTAACGCGTCTTGAATCCTAATGCTTCTGAATAGAGTCCTACGCTCTTTACAGCAAGGAAGAGTTTAGGAGTTCCTTCTTGGCTTTTATTTGGACTGTTTCCCAAAAATACTTGTGTGGAAGTTGAGTCAAAATGAGTGTAAATCTGATTTCATTCTCCTGTTTTACTGAGGCTGCTGCTTTGTTCCCATGTCTCCAAAGTCAAACAAATATCCTATTGATATGAATAAAATATCATTTATCACCATTAATGAAACTGTATCAAATATCATCAAAGTGGAAAATTGTCTATAGGCATTAGTTTAATGGCCAAAATGGAACAAAGCTACAAATCTGCTTAGGACCATAATGACAAAGCACATAAAGACCTGCAATGGATGACAAGCTTCCTCCCTCACTTTGCTACTCATATGAATCTGATCCGTATCACCTGTTGTGGTGGAAATGTAAAGCAGTGTCATGTAGTCTGCAGGACGCCGTGTCCAGGTACAGGAGTGTGAGACTCCGCTCACTTAGGTTCTCGTTTCAAAGTGACATGCAAATCATCAGTGTTTTATTTCCTCTCCTGACCAGTGGCTTTCCTGTAAATACGATGTGTGAATAAATAAAAACATTGCCAATGGACACGTTTGTGGATCGTTCCTGGTCACTTTTAATCGTTACAAAAACAGAGAGGGACACAGACCTGGAGAAAAACAATCCAGACATTTGATCATGAATTTCATGAAGCTGAAATGTGATATTTCGGTCCATAACCTTTCCCTTATCTTAATGAAAATATAAACACTAGTTGATCCCCGTTCCTCTGCCTAGCCCCCGTGTTTCCATCCCTCCAGTGTTTCCTTTCCGTGCTTTATTTGGAGCCGGTGGACAGCAATGCGATCAGACCCGAAGAAGCGCTGATGGACAGGATGTAGTTGCTGGAGAACAGTGAGTTAAGGCAAAACGTACACAGTAATAAAGAAACAAAAAGATCTAAACTACTATTTAAAGATTGAAATTAAAGCAGCAGGTGAAAGGATACACAGTGGGGTTGAAGTTCTTGAGGAGGAAGAAGGAGGCGACGATGACGAGCACCAGGAAGAGCGTGTTGTTGTAGAAGATGGAGAAGGTGGTGGCCTCGTAGTCGGCGACCTCGTTCTTCTTCCACAGGATCCTGAACAGTTACAGACACGGACGACATTTAAATTCATCTGCCAAAAGGACCTGAGGCCCTCGTGGTGTTCATCGCTTGTTCTAATATTGATAAAGTGGCGTTCAACGTTTACTTTACCTCTCATCTTTCTCCTTGCGGGACATCTTGCGGTTGTCAGCCTCAGACAGCTTCCTGGTTACCTCCTTGGAAACAGCGTCTTCGCGCTTCTGGGCGACTCTGCACCATAACAGAATTACAACAACACGTTAGCTGAGGTTTTTGCCAAAATGTGTGAATGAGAACGCAGGGAAACAACACGGTTACAGCCAATTCATCTGCTGGAAAGATGATGAAAAGACTGTTCATTTGAATGTTACTGTAATAATAGAATGCCCGAGTCTATCAAGCAAGTCAGTGACATCATACAGTTAATGAAACAAACAGGGTCAAAGGGAGAAACGGTCCATATGTTTGTGTCTGTATGAACTGATTACTGATGTTATAAACAATTATGAATGAATTAATAGTGTATATATGGAGTATATATGGACATACATTTGAGGCATTAGTTGTTATACAGTATATATTCGTTATTTGATGTGGAAACCAAAGTTCCAATATGTTGCTGCTGATTCAGGTCTGTTATGATGAAATAAAGAAAAATAATCTTTATCAGATGAGTCCAGTCTGGGTATGGAACTCTAATAAAGGTTCATTTTCTTTAGGAGGGTGGTAAACATGTGTGTGTGTGTGTGTGTGTGTGTGTGTGTGTGTGTGTGTATTCTGAAACTATCTGCCACTTACTTGTGTTTGAGTACAAACTTGACGTTCTTATAGGCGAAGGCCACCAGGTACGTGCTGACCAGAGTCATCACACCGTACAGAACCGCAGACTGGACCAGGTCCATATGCCAGATCCTCCAGAAGAGCCCTGGAGACAGACAGAGACAGAGGCAGAGCGACAGACAGACAGACAGAAAAACAAACACGCAGATCAGGACGGCGGTTGTAAGTTTGCAGTGTGAGGTATACACTTTCTTATTTATAGACTCTTTGGTTAATTATGCTAAACTTGCAGTAAGACGCTCACAACGCTCTGATTGAGTCAGTTTGTCTTCATTCAGTCAGTGCTAGCTGTTAGCATTAGCTTGTGTGTTACTCACAGATAGGAATGGCAGAAACGATGAGAGCGTTGCCGTAGAAAAGGGCGGTGGACTTGGCGGAGAGGTTCCTGCTGAAGTCCTGCAGGAGAAGGTCCTCCTCAGACTGCTGCTTGCTGTTGCCTTTGGGTGCCATGGCTGCGGGCTGACCGGTCTGTGTGCTACTGCTCGGATGCGGACACAAGAAGACTGACACGTAGGAGCAGCAGAGCTTCAGAGCCGCTAACGACGCGTCAGCATAAACCCGGAAACACCGCGCGGCTTCTTCCTCCACTTGTGTTTTGTGTGCGGTCAACTCTTTTGTACTGCCCTCTACAGGACGCCAATGGTACTGCTGGAGATACAAGATAGATAGATAGATAGATAGATAGATAGATAGATAGATAGATAGATAGATAGATAGATAGATAGATAGATAGATAGACAGACAGAGAGACAGACAGACAGATAGATAGATAGATAGATAGATAGATAGATAGATAGACAGACAGACAGACAGACAGACAGACAGACAGACAGATAGATAGATAGATAGATAGATAGATAGATAGATAGATAGATAGATAGATAGATAGATAGATAGATAGATAGATAGATAGATAGAAATTGGATAAAAGTGTAAGAAAAGAAAGAAAAGGTTTAGGTGTGTTTTAGGTGAGCTATGAGAGATACTATTATAGATTCTACCTGCCACACCCTCATTCAATCCATTTCTACTTCTCTGGTCCATCTTCATACATTGAAACATAAAATACTCCCATTGGAGCACATGTTTGCAAAGCAAATACACATGAACAGACTGTGAGATGGTTGAAAGAGAAGCAGAGGTGAAAGTTGTTCTCATACTGGTGCAGCTAGTTGCAACGTTGCTCGTTCCACATCATGACCACTAGAGGTCAGTACCCACAAATATATGTACACAGTATACTGCGTGCTCACATGAGGCGCATTTCAATCAGATTGCAGTTAGAATTAGTCAAAACAGTCTTACATCAAACTTAAAAGCATTAAATCTGAAAAATGAAATCGGAACATTTAATTATCTAATTAAAAAGCTGATACCATGAACTGCTTCAATTGACTGAGCCAACATCCTTTCTTCTCACGATCATGACAATGTCTATGGTGTGTGTAAAAGTGTGTAACCTCAGAGTAGAGGATGAGCACATCTGCAAAAGTCTGTCTTCTCTCCTATCTTGTCATATCATACGCCACTGGAGACGTTTAGACAGTGGAAAAGCATGCAGACACTCCACAACTGCTGCCAGCACAGTGCATGACCCCCTGCTGAGACCTTTTTTTCCTCTTTCTCAGTGTTCGCATGCGTATGTGTGGTATGACGCAATGCAGACAGGCAGGTTTGCGTGATGTTCCTGTTTTCGAATGGGGGTAGAATTTCAGGATTAAGCAAGCACTTCAGTGGTTAAGGTAGGAAGTAAAAAGGAGGACAAAAGGAGACGGAGAGAGAGAGAGAGAGAGAGAGAGAGAGAGAGAGAGAGAGAGAGAGAGAGAGAGAGAGAGAGAGAGAGAGGCTGGTGTTCTTTTTATCTCTCTCGCTCATCTGACATGTGATGTTGTACTGTGTAAGGCTTTATCAGATTGCTTCGGTGACACCACAGATATGACCTCAGGGACAACAGGGACAAACACACATTGAACAACGATCCTACACACACATGTACTCACACGCACTGGGCCTGGCAGTGCTGTCGTGTTTTGGCTGTCATCATACCCTGAGGAGTGTGTGCCAGATCACCTATCGTAATGACAAATTCTTTTTGAGTTATCTTCTTCTCACACCCACCCCAGGCCAAGCTCGAGGAGTGCAGCATCTGTGTGTGTGTGTGTGTGTGTGTGTGCCAGTGATACAGTGTAAAAATAGCACTAACTGATTGGATTGTATGGATAGATTAGTTTGACAGTGTGACATTAATTTACACGGGCATGTGCCCACTTTAAGAGGATTCTAAACACAAGTGGTCACAGAATCAAAGTATTTTCCACAGTGTGACAGTTAATAAGTCCTCTGCCACTGCAACATTCTTCCACAAATTAACAAATGAGGTGAAGTAAATCTGAGTGAGCAGGCACAAGCTAAAAAAAGGACAGCTGTATAAATCCATTATTACTTACAAGTGGTGTGGATTAGATCTAAGATTCTGAGAGGGAGGTGGGTTTGAAACCATCTCTTTCTTTCCTCTTCAAACTGTTTGAAAGAGCAAACTCCACAAAATTGTCTCCTATCCTAACTAGAGCGCAGCAGAGAGTAGATCAATGTTCCTGCAGTGATGGATGAATGGATGGAGACAATGAAATGAAATGCTGCCTTTCACTCACTCAGTAGATCCCCTCACCTCTCGGGGGGCTCAGATTCCGACGCCATGACCTTCCGTGTGTGCGGCTGACAGAGGGATGGAGGCCGGGAGATGAATGGTTAGACAGAGAGAAACACCTGCATGATGGCACCCCAGGCACTGCGCTACAGTTACAGGATCTGATGACACCTCTCCTGCCACTCGTGACTTTCCTCTGGAATTCTAATCACTCTCCAACCCACATGAATTACAATCAACCCCCCGACCCAACCCAGCATCTCTTCCTTCCGCACGCAGACATTTTCTCAAAGGCTTGCATGTGGTTTGCCTCTCCTATTGCCTTTGTGTTCTCTGATTTATTTCCCCCCCTTTGGCCTGACAGCACGGAGGGGCAATGTGATAGCACAGGTGTGTGTGTGTGTGTGTGTGTGTGTGTGTGTGTGTGTGTGTGTGTGTGTGTGTGTGTGTGTGTGTGTGTGTGTGTGTGTGTGTGTGTGTGCGCGTGTGTGCGCGTGTGTGCGCGTGTGTGCGTGTGTGTGCGTGTGTGCGTGTGTGTGTGTGTATGTGTGTCGTGGGGGATGGAGATGAGGGGTGGGGATCCCTCAGAGAGACGAGGGAGGAAAAGGAGTCAAATATTTGTCTTTGCAAAGCATGCCAGACATGTGTTTACACTTTCTGCCCACTTTCTCCATAAATACTTTGTTCACCCTCAGGGTTGTGCGCTTCCAAGAGAACATGCATGCAAACATATGTTTGTGTATGTGTGTGTGTGTGTCTGTGTGTGTGTGTGTGAGAGAGAGAGAGTGAGAGAGATACAGTAGATAGAATGAACTTTGTGTGTTATATCTGTTTTCTTGGACCATTTTTCTCATGAAATAAGTTAGTGTGAGACCTTCTCACTCTCACACACACACACACACACACACACACACACACACACACACACACACACACACACACACACACACACACACAAACATCATCATCATTATCATCATTATCTTCATCATCATGGTCAACATGCTTAAAATTTGGATTTGAATCTATCTAACCTAATCATACACCTGCTATACTTTACCAAGCTTGCATTTCAGAAAAAGTCCAAGAAGACATTTTATAATATATTATCAATTTTTTTAACTTTACATCTGCCAGAAGAGAGTTAACTGTGTCACTAGTTTCCAATACAAATCCATCATCTATAGATACTGTTCTTTTTCTCAGGAAAATTCCAGTGAAGTCAGACTGCCCTGGAAACAAGCGGAATTACCTCAGTCCAGACAAATATTATAATTCTTAAACCAAACATTGCACTCAATAACTCACAACGGCAGATAAGTTTTGTTGCAAAGCGTTTCCCAACTTGCTGCTGCCGGTGTGTGACTCATAGGTGTGGAGGCTTTGCTGTGGTCAGATAGACTCTGTTTATCAGGTCAGCCAGACCCGGGCACTGAGGTTCATAGCTATGAACCTCAGTGCCCCGCCCCCCCTTCCCGGCAGAGTTATGGTGACCCTCCCGCTGCTGCCGCTCTGTCCTAAAGCAAACGTGGTTTCATTCATTCCCTCCAAACCCACAATTTCACAGTGTGCTGACACAGAAACAAAGAGATAAGACTAGGCCGTCCTGTTTCACTTCAAAGCAGGCGGACTGTTCACTTTATTTCAGAGTGTACACACGTGTACATTGTGCATATGTTGTATTTAGTATTCTCTGGAGGAGAAACATCCAGCTGGACATTGAGCTCCATGACTGTTGACTGTGCTGCATTTATAGATGTTGCCGTTCTTCTCAACTCATCCTGAAACCTCAATGTTGTCGCCTACTTTAGCCGGATGTTGACCTCAGAATTGGTCTTCTCATCAGATCTGTGATTGGAGGAGGAGGCTCGATCTCCTTGGACACAGTCGCCGCCACCGCCTCCAGCTGGACTAGCAAACCATCAAAACCCAGCTGGGCGATGATAACAGCAAAAATCCTGTTTCCTGTTCTTCCTCCTCTGGAGCTGATCCAGGACCGCAGTCATCATCATCATCATCATCATCAGCTTGACTGTGTGCTGCAGAGTCTGGAGGTGGGATTTGACCACACATTGTTTCTCCTTCAGTACAGATGAAGCAGTAGACTTGGTTTGACTTAGTGAGGTGTCCATCATAGTATCACTGAATCCGCTGACAGATCTGATTATCCACAAACTAAATTGTGGATGTAAAAGTGTGGAGATTATATACAATTAGACTAAACTGCATTTGTTTTCCACTGCAGCGCACAGTTATTATAATTCTTCTTTATCTTATGGAAACACACACACACGTACGCTCACAAACTGCTCCCAAAGCCGTTGTGACCTTTCAGATGTAGATATAACAGAAAGGTTCACTCTGCTGCCAAAATGTCAACATCTTCTGCTCTCTCTGCTTCCACCAGTGGCCAAGTTGGCAGCAGGTTGGCCTTCATGTCTCAGCACATTGGCCAAACAGTCATAAACACACACATACCCCATAGCAGCAGTGTTTCATGTTGTGTGTGTGTGTGTGTGTGTGTGTGTGTGTGTGTGTGTGTGTGTGTGTGTGTGTGTGTGTGTGTGTGTGTGTGTGTGTGTGTGTGTGTCCTCCTCATCATTTTTGGGTGAAAGCAGCAGAGAGGAGCTATAAACAGAGATGCAGGGAGTGTTTGGCAAAGCACAAGCAGAAGACGAATGCACTTTTTTCTTTGGACTCAGCATCTGATGATCACCAATGCACATTTGCACTGTGAAGGCAGCAACTATTCCTGTTCTTCTGTTGATACTGAGCTTCAACTAACGGCCGTGTGGAGGATTAGATAAGTTATTATCCGCTGCTTTAATCTTCGGCCTCTCTGCAGATGAGTCAAGCTTTTCCTCCGTTAACACTGTTCTCATTTTGTTGTGCTCAGCCAGTTTCTGTGCCACAAATACATTCGGTTCTGACCTTCCTCAAGACTTCTGCTTCGTTGTTTCATCTCAGCGTTCTCGTTTCACCTCAAGTGTTTATAAATGTCGCCTGGCCGGGAAAGTTTATGTTTGCGTCTGCAATATTCATTCCTGCGAGTTCCAGTCAACCGCCACTGAAATGTCTCTGATTTACCTGCTGTCTGCTGTCAAATGTCTCTCTTAACAGAAATGTTCCAATGTGAATTCATGTTGTAAATTGTATCCTACTTTATTCTATTTCTGTACAGTCTTAACATGCAGTACCTTGTCTGCTTCTCTGTCAAACTGTTGCTGCTGTAACAAAGCAAATTTCCTGTCACAAGTTTTAATATAGTCTCATCTCATCTTATATTATCTCTTGTCTAACACTACACTGGTGTGAAAGGGGCTTCAGACAGAGACACAGAGAGCATAGAATGGTGCCACGATGCCAGACACCGGAAAGAACCCCACAGCTCACACAGCTGAGTTATGGTGATCAGGACTTAGCCGTCCCATAGAAGAGGCCTTCAGCTTGACCTTATTCAGAGGTAACAAATGTCAAGCATTAAGATTCCATCATGGTCACGTCATAGTGGACCAACTTTGTACCATGTCAGAGATAACACAAGAGTTAGGAGAGCTTAGCCAATCCTGTCAACATATTCTGTGAATGTGAAAACACTGTTTGTGTTCCCTGTGGCATCCTGAAGGTGGTGCGGGGTGCTGAGCTTGCATTCTTGGCTTTGAATCAAGCACTTTCAAGCTGGGTGTCAGATGTGCCTTTGCTGTTTATGATGCTTGTAAATGAGATATCAAGATGCCTGCAAGGTCTGGAAAATGTCATTGCAGTGGCATCTCTGTTATTTGCCGATGACGAAATCCCTTTGGTCTTATTGGACTGTGCACTGTGTGTGAGTGAGATATGGACAGAGTGAGGGGAATATGAAACCATGGTTCTACCTGGAAATTAGTGTGTGAATTAGTGTGTGCATGTGTGCGTCTGCAGCTGTGCAGCAGACTGCCTGCACATGTGCACTTGGTGTGTTTCTTTGAGTGGTTAGAAATGTGCACGAAACACCATATGGGGAGCACCGGTGATCAGATGGTGTGGTCGGAAAACATGTGCAAGATATTGGGAATTCTTCTTAGATGCACTGTATGTCTGACCTACTCCATATATAAACCAAGATCAAAGGCAGCAGAGCTGCTAGTGCAACCAGACGCTCTGTCTGCTCCTGCTGAGGAAGACGATCATTTTAGTCTTTTACTGAAAATTTGTTTTCTTTATATTACAATTATATAAAAGTCATAAGATAAATAGCAAAGTAACAGCGATACAAATGTTATATTTAAATCTGACATGACAAGACTAAGACTAACTTAAAATGTCATCTTTGATTAATTAATTGAACCTTCATAATGATCTGCTGCACCTGCTGCAGCTTAATCGTTTTGCAGTGACAGTAACACATTTTTTGTATTCACGCAAATGCCTGTTTGTTACAGGGATCATTAGCCCGGCTTGTCACTAATAAACACACTGAGTCATGGCCACTCTGTCTCTCACTGAGTGGATAGAGTATTGTGGCGAAACCAAGCAAAGCTGCGACAGTGACAACCTGCCATAGGGCACCCACAGAATGTGTCACCCTATCAGACGGCTTCTCTCAAAGAAACATTCACAACATGCAGTAGATACATGATACAGGTAAGTCCTATAAAAAGCACCTTTCACACATACGTGTTCTCCATAAATCTGCCATTTTTGCACGTCAGCGCCGTGTTTCAAGAGGGCGGACACTTTTCTGTCATAGTGTTATTAATATATGCAAATTGTACAAACTATAAGGGCAGAAGGAGGATCTTGTGGCTGTTAAAATGGATAACCCTGCTGTACTTAAAAGTTTATATTTGAATTTGACATTTAGACACTCACTTTGATGATAAGCATGTGTGTGAGGGGTTTTGATTTATTTATGTATTTATTTTTGTCCTTTTTGACTTTGCATTCCACTCTGTCATTTACCGTGATCCCTGCCATCATGGTTAGCACAACATTCTGTATACTCATGTGTCATATGTTAAAAAAAGACGTGAGGAAGAATTGTTCTGAATGGGAAACAGAACTGTGAAAGCCAAAAACCACAGTTTTACAGTGGAGCCTCGTATTAAAAGTCATTTCAAGCATTGCGTGAAGACGGGTTATATAGTGCTGTAATTTCAACTGGGAAACTAAGTGAAGTGCGAGATTGGGAGGAGGGTTCCCACCCATAAATTCTGAAGGCAAATATCCATCATGTCTTTTAATGGTACATCCACAACTACCACAAAAGAGCCAGTGATACATAATGTGTCAACTTTTACTAGCATTGGCTCTGCATGAAAATGTTGCTAAAAGCAGAACAAAACATATCTGTATGCCGCTTCAACGCAGAACAAAACAGATTGCTTTACGGCACAAACAAAGTCATGATGCACGTATATTCTTTAGCTATTTTGTATTTATCCCAATGAATTGAGGAAGCCCAGACTGGTAATGATTAGTAACATTAGTGCTAAATCAAGATTCTATATAAGGTATATATACACACCAGTACTTATCATGATGCTTAAAACTTGAAAAAAAACAACACTATTAGATCAAAAAAAGTTTTGAACTTATTTAAATACAAACAAACTCTTCTTTTCTTTTCATTTTTTCCGATCAAAGGCATTCCCTGTGAATATCATCCTGATCCTCTGACATGCGACTGACATGCCCCTGTGTGTACGTGTGTGTGTTGCATGTGAAACACCACCTATAGCGTATGGAATGTCAGCAGTGTGTGCCGAGCCCGCCGATGGCATGCTAATAAAAAACATATTTGCCGGGCATGCATGTATGCATGTAAGAATGTGAATATGGAAGTAGTTTGTTTGCTGGTGTGCGTGCCGCTTTGATCGTGAGTTCAAGGTGCACGTGTGAGTCGGAGCTACTTGATGTCCAATTCCATGCGAGAGAGTCGCAGATTTGCATGAGAGCGTGAATGTGTTTGTTCGATGGTGCCGGTCGAGGCGAACCAAGGAGGGGAGTTGTGTGGAGAGTACTGTGCCTGGTTGCATGTGAGCTTGTAGGAATACGTGTTAGTGAATCGGATGCTAAGTGAGGAGGGGTCGCGGTGGGCAGGAAGTGTGTGTGTGTGTGTGTATGTGTGTGTGTGTGTGTGTGTGTTTGGGTGTGTACCCCGTGTGTGAACTGCAGTCCTAATGAAATGTGAAAGCCCTTCAAGTCACCTCTGCCCTCCCCCCTGCTGTTCTCAATCCTCCAATGCCTGTTTCCCCCCACCTCTCACACACGCACACACATCCAGGCCCATTCTCTCTCTTTCTTCTCTCTTTCACACACACACATGCAGACATGCGTGCACGGCCCGTGTTAACATGAAAGCGTTAGCGTGGAAAGCAGTGGGTCGTGGCCCCTCTCTGTCTTCCCTATCCTGCAAGGCGAGGCTCTCCCTAGGCATGTTGATAGTACAGCTGGCAGTGCGGGAGCCTCCAGACACACACTCTCTCACACATACAAACATGCGCACACACGCACATGCATGCAGACAGAGGCACGCTAGGCAGTAGGTCATGAAGCCACTGGCATGAAAGATAGACGGCTCTGACACCAGAAAAGCAGACACTCACACAGCCTGACATGCACTGGGGAGCATTAACAGGATAACAATGGCGTGTTTCGCTTTGAGCGTGTGTGTGTGTGTGTGTGTGTTTGTGAGTGTGTGTGTGTGTGTGTGGATGTGTGTGTGTGCGTCTGGGGATCATTTTAGGCAATATTATCAGGATAACAACAGCATTCTCAAGATTGTGCGTGTGTAGAAATGCAAAAATGTGAACTGCGATGGCGTTTATGCAAGTCAACAACAACCATAAGAGTGACATCAACACTTTTCATAGTTTATGAGATGTTTCTACAGGGACACATTAGGTCGGCGTGAGAGCTGAGACAAAATAATTGTCACACAAGAGAGGAAGAAATGCAACTTTAAAAGTGAATGTTTGTGCGTTTGTGTCTGTTTCAGCCAGCAGGATTTATGTGTGTGTGTGTGTGTGTGTGTGTGTACGTGTGTGTGTGTGTGTTCAAGGAAGTACTGCCAGGCATGAGAGAGCTGTTAAGAGTGGAATGATAGAGGCACTGATGGAGAGATGAGGGGGAAGGTATGTGTGTTCCAGGGAGTGTGAAGAGGAGTGGAAAGTTAAGAGAGATTGACAGAGAGATGAGGAAGAGGAGCGAGTAAACTGTCATTCACGCATTTTTGAGAAGAGGGTTTCCTGGTGCCACCCTGGACATTCCAGGACATTCTGAGACGGAAATTCCGGGGAAGACAGAGAGATCCAATACTGATTCAAAAGTATGTGTGTGTGTTCATGTGTCTTTCTGGATTAATGTACTTATGTGGAGAGGTAGGTTGGTAAACTCTTAGTTCTACTCTTAACACATGGTGGCTTCATCTTCCACATGCACGTAATACTGACACTGATAGACACACACACACACACACACACACACACACACACACACACACACACACACACACACACACACACACACACACACACACATGCAGCTGTGTTCCAGATGGGTCAGCAGTTCCCCAGTGAATCATGCAATCTCTATGACTTAGGCGTTGCACAGAGCCGGTAGCAAACAAGACATTTTCCATATTACCGCCTCCCTCCTGCTCCATCACCTCCCACTCCTCTCTGTGTTTTAGTTGTCCTCACTCTCCTTCATTCCCTCTCCATCTGCTTGTCTCCTTCACACTTTCTGAGCTTCCGTGCGCGACACCAGTGTTTTACTCCGTCTCATCGTCAGTACGGTCCATTTTTCTGTATGTACCTCTGTGTGTATGTGTGTGTGGGTGTGTGTGTGTGTGTTTGTATATGTGTGTGAAAATCAAGCAGTGGTTCTGCCACATGTGTGAAAGATCTAACAGTCAGACACAAGCCAACTGGTCTGGATTAGTACTGTATATAATATCTGGGAAGACCGAATAGGAACATGCCCATATGTTTCAGCTACAGCAAGCACGGCAGAGATCTGTGGTGTGTGGTGTGTGCGTGTGTGTGCCTTTGACTGAACAGGAACTGAGTCACTGAAATTTTTCTGATAAGTTTTGACACAACAGCTTCCTTCTCTCTATCTCCTCCCCTGCAGTGGCTGTTATGACCAGTAGGTGGAACTAAAGGCTGCTGCAAATGATTTCTCAATTAGGAGCATGACTCACTTCAAGCTCTATTAGTAAGATTAATTGGTAATAAAAATGAATGTGATGCCAACAGGGAAACTGTCTTTTTTCTTGCAAAGAGGTCAGAGACCAAGGTGAGCTGGTTAGACTTCAGAGTCTTGCTCAAGGACACTTTAGCAGGGAGCTTGTTTGTCCACAGTGGCTATTGAGGGACAACTTTCTGTTCAATGTACCACCCAGCTGCCTACCCTTCCTGTCCCCTCTCCGTCCTATTGCCAGGAAACGAGGTGATTGACTCCGTGTCAAACCCTTTCCCAACACAAAGGCGACTCTTGTACACCACACGCTTCCCGTGGAGGATAAAGTTCACCCTCTGCGTGAGTCAGTTGTCCAACAACCCACAAACATATCTCTGTTACTACACAAACACACATACACATAAACACACCAGGGACACAGAACTCCAACGTGTGTAGATCCACATATTCCCACATCCTGAAACACATACAGACTTTTTCACTTTTTCCCCTTTACTAATAGTTCAGCTCTGGCACTTATTACCCCCTTTATTGCACAACTGTGCGGTTGCCATGTAAGCATACACATACAGCACAATGTACAGAACAATGCTTTGTTTGTGTGTGTGTGTGTGTGTGTGTGTATGTGTGTGTGTGTGTGTGTGTGTGTGTGTGTGTGTGTGTGTGTGTGTGTGTGTGTGTGTGTGTGTGTGTGTGTGTCAGTACCCTATGGTCCACACATAGAGACAGAGGGGAAGCAATAAATGAATACTCTGTCCTGGCAACAAGATGTTTTCCTGTCAACATTGCTGTATCTCCATGTGGTGTGTGTGTGTGTGTGTGTGTGTGTGTGTGTGTGTGTGTGTGTGTTCTACAAAACGGTTTTCCAGTCAGGAAATGGTCTCAACTGTCTTTCTCTCTTTTATCCTCCTCCTTTCCTTTAGTTGACGTATACCTTAACCCTTAACAGTAGCCAAATGCCTTTCGATTCGTCTCATGTCTTTGTGTGCATTTGGACTGATTTATGCGCAGGAGAGCAAAAGGAAAACCTAATATGAAAGGATAAGCGGAAGAAAGGAATATCGCACATCGAAAGGAGGGACAGTGAAAAGATGGACACAAGAGAAGAAAAACAGATAGACAGGTGTGGTTATGAATTGAAAGAAGAGAGCAGTAAAATCAGGAGAAATAAAGCAACACAGCCAGCTTTATGGAACACCTTTCGAAGTGGTAAGCGAGTGGGCATGAGACTGTTATATTGTGTGCCAAAGGTTTAGGGAGTCTGAAATTACATGGTGTAATAATCATGCAATCAGCTGATAACCAAACTGGTACTATGATCTCCTGTTGTCAAAACAAGAAGTAGGTCTGTAACCCTGCCAGTGGCCCCTAGAGGCATAAATGTTGATTACGTCCGTGTCCTAAATTTGAGACAGATCAAACAACCTCCTGACAAATTTGCTAGTCATAGAACCTCAGGGTGGGACGAAAATAATCCTAGTGTCAGTAGAAATGAAATCAAGGTAACAGCAGAATAACCCTACATTTATTAAAAGGGAGGTCAGTCTTATTGTCCTAAACTCATGATACATGCTGTTTATAAGCTTCATTTTATGCATTGAGCTGATTCGGTCATGCAGAAGGACTGTGTGCAACACTGGAATAAGCTTTAATTCCAAGATCCCCAAATTCAAAGCAACTACTCACACGAAAGGACCAATATAATGATACTGTTTGTATTCACGTCACCTCGAAAATGGAATAAACTCAGAGCTGTGGGGAATAATAGAGGAGAATGAACTCAGCTTGTACTTAGCTCAACAGCGTGATGATGACTTTCATTAGCACACCCTGTGCTCCAGCTCATTCCACCACCAAAACAAGGACAGAGAATGGAAACCAAAACTAGCCCCCACCTCACCTCAATCTACTCCCTTTCCCAGCCACGCAAGTCAAGAGTCCTGCACGCAGCACTGCCAGTAAAACTGCAGTCAAACAGGAAGTCAGGTGCTACTAAGCTGATTGGAGAACGAGAGAGAGAGGGAGAGAGAGAGACAGAGAGAGAGAGAAGGAGAGAGAGAGAGAGAGAGAGAGAGAGAGAGAGAGAGAGAGAGAGAGAGAGAGTGAAACAGTGTGTGAGTGCATGATCTAACTGAGAAAGGAAAATAGCAAGTCACTGCACTCTTCCAGTGTGATGGGCATACACACACACACACACACACACACACACACACACACACACACACACACACACACAGTTTTCATGGTTCCACAAAAAACAGAAAGAACAACAAATAGCTCCATAGTACACTCACTCACAGTAAACAGAAACTTGATTGGCCAACTAATGATTAACTTACTGGAAATGAGCCGAAGGGAGTATTGGAATTGGTATAAGTTTTGGCATAATGACGCATGTGGAAATATAATGACACTGAAAACAGGTGATGTGTTGAGGGGGGTTCTTCACTCTGATTCTTCCAGAGAGAAGGACGAGTGAGGTATCTGTGGCATTCCACTCCTTCAGACCTGCTGGGCTGGTTTCTGCAGGGTCATTAAAATTCCTGCTCTCCTCCTCTCCAAAGCCAGAGTTTGTGTTCTCCTAAGCGACATGTTGGCTCATGTCCACCTGCCTGGCCTCTCCCCCACTCCTCCTCCACTCTCTCTCCGCTGTAATCTCCACAGAGCACACACTCTGTCTGTGAAGAAGACAAATTTCTCTGCAAGTCTTCACTCGGTGCCTCTCTGGCTGTGTTGTGTTTCTGTCTTCTTCTTTTTTTTATCTCTATAAAGAAGAAAGGAGGCCATTTTCTCTCTTTTATGTGTCCAGGTGTGATCACAATAAATTGTTTTTGCACAGATCTAGAAAATCATCTCTCATCATTGTCTTTTTTCGTTCCCTTCCTGCTTTTGTTTTGAAGTTCGCCTCTCTCTCCTTGTTGATTGTGCTCTTTATCTTCACTGAAGCATGAAGGGTGGCATTCTATTAAAGTGTGAGATGCCGGTACAAAGTAAAAGTCAAACCTCCCTTTCACTTGTTTTCCTATCCACTGCCAACAAGGCCTAAAGGTCAGAATCAAATTAGGAAGTACTTAACTCTGAACTCTGTGGAATAGGAACTATGTTGTTCCTTCAATGATTGATTTGCTTACCAAGCTTCAAGCACTGTGACGATTATGGAAGTTACAGGAGACAGATAGATTCCACATGCGCCAAAACCAATATACGTAACATCAACAACAGATGTAATGGAGGAAATCAAGGCGTTTGCTTCCTCTACCGTAGTTTTTCATCTCCATCAAAGGTCTAATGTGGAACAATACATGTTCCTCCCAGCATTGATGCCAAACAACCTAGAAATTTATCTATATATGATTCTTTTGCCAGTACTTTTCCTCCATAGCGTCGCTGGTGCCGGTACACATGTATGCTACTTCAGACGCAGTCCATCCAACACTGTCTGAGACCCATTTGGACGTCATAACATATTTTTCTTTATTGTAAATCAACAGTTGCATAAACTAAATCACAACTTCATCCAACAAAAACCCTCAATGTCCATAAAGAATTCAAGTACAGCAGCAAAAAACCGAATGAGACGAATGGTAACTGACTGATATCGATGATATCTAAAACAACAAAATGAGATAAGATCAAAGGAATGAACAACAATCATATGACACTCACGGTGACGTCAATGAGCTTCAGCTTGTGCCTTAGCCAAATGACTGCACTGAATTCACCTCTGTATCACAGGTAGATACTTCTGTCTTTTGCGTCCTCTAAGTATGTAAATTAATGTTATCCCAAAACTATGTAGATGCTATGGAAAGCTAATTTTGTACTGAATCTTTATCAATCCAACACAAAAGCCTGATAACCCTTAAAACCATCCATTCATTACTACTACAACAATCTACTAAGGATGTACATTTTACCAAATACCAACGTTTTTCAAATACAAACAACAAGTTTAGCGATACAACAGCATTGGCTAATTGCTAGCTACCTCACTAGCTAGCTAAAAGTTACATTACATATGGTATGTAAGAAACGGCAGATATTAATGTTTGCGGTGGACATTGTCGCCAAATGTAAGGTTTCAGCAAGTGCTGCTAATTAGATGTATGCGATTTATGCATTTTATACATCCATGAACCCTTATTTCAGCTGTACTAAGCTTAGTCTGGTGAAGATCTTAGTCAGGCTATTGCAGGGATTTAAGTAATCATATTTTGGTCTGACTTATGGTCTTAACCAGACTAATATTCTACATAAGACAAGGTCAAACTTCCCTAAAAACCTCAACATGCAGAGAAACACCTTAAATACTCCACATCAACAGAAAAACTACCGTAAAGTCTGCACAAACAATAGCAGCTGAGAGATAAATGGTTTGCTTTGGGGAAACCAAACAAGACTCGATGACCCACAACATACATGAACTCTCACACACACACAAGCACACTGCTTTGGGTCCCGCGTTAATCTCCTAACCCCCCCTCCATCCCCAGAGGTTGCCTTTGATCAGCATACATTGTCAAGGCCCACTGGGTGACTTGTGTGTGTGTGGGGGAGAGAGGCAGAGAGCTGCGGTGGGGGTTGGGGGGTCCTAACCTGAAGTGCCGGATATTGTCGGGCTACTTCCTGCCCTGTAAGCCCTGACCCAGGGAAGTACGGCCAAAGAGCCTTTTGTTTGGGTGACCCTCAACCTCTCCTGTGCCCCTCCCTTTCCCTTCTCCTTTCTTTCTTTTTCTCCTCTCTCCTTGAACCTCAAACATGCGCTAATGCCAAACTCTTGGAATTGATCATCAAAGAGACCAGCAGTGCACACGCTCACACATGTTCACACACACACATTCCTGTTATTCCAGTGGCTCTCAGTTTGTTTCCTCTGCACAGTGAATGTGCCACTTGCTGGAATAAGTCCAGCAAACAGCGGTTGCCACGTGAACGACAAGACAAGATAACTTTCCTTTAAATGTTTGATTTGAAAACAACAGTGCCGTCACCAAAACACACAAAGTTACAATACTGACATCACAGTTAAGCACTAAATTAGATACTGATCTAGATTTTAGTCTAATAAGTCCAAATAGTCTAATAAGAACCTTTGGAAATTTTATGAAATCATCTGTACCAATGTTAAATTGTTTTTATTTCTCATCATCTAGTGCATATTTGGCTCTTACAGTTGCCACAGCAGCAGAGATTTCTGATACAGTACTTTGACACTGTGTGAGAGCCATTGGCACCTTTAGGGGTCAACTCAGACGGATTGGATGTGACATTGAGATGGTTCCTTCTAAAGGTTAATACACAGGTATACGGCCCGGCAGATAATTGCAGTTTACATAAAGCTAAAGATGTTTAGTGAAATCAATCCTAAATTTGACCAAGAGTGTAGGCACAATGTCAAATGTCAAAGATCTCCTACTTTATTCCTCTGCTGGATCCTTGGTTTCACATCTGCATTCCATCAGATTATGAAGGAACAATACACAGAGACACATACAGCAGCTATAGCAAGTGAGCAGAAAGGAAAATGCAAGCAATCTGAGGCATGTGTATGTATGTCTCACATGTCTCACATACACACGCAGGCACGCACGCATGCAGATGGAGACTCTGCTCGTTGTTTTAAGTTACATATTGTATCAGAAGGGAGTAACAGGTAACTTGTCTAGAGAGATCACAATGAGAATGCAGACTGCACACTTGCCTATCTCTTCCGTATTTGAAATGGAGACAGACAGACAAGGAAAGGACAGAGATGGTGACAGAAAATGAGACAGGTGTATTGAACAGATATGGGAAATTCCTAGTGCCATGTTGTAATATACTAAAGCAAGAAGAGGGAACCTTATAATGGGTCGATGTTAGGACAGAAAGCCCCTTCTAGCACTTTGGCCCATCAACATCCCAGTCAACCAGTTTGGTGACATCACCTCAAATACCCTCAGGCTGGTGACTTCATCTCAGTGCCTGCAAAAAACTTTATTTTGTCAATATAGCCTTAGTGCTTCCTGTCTCTCAACAGAAGAACAAGTATGTTATATATACTTCTACTTCAGAGTTTCCCCGTTTCTATTTTATTGTGTGAGAATGTGCAGTGACCCATACACAAAACCATTTCAGCTATTTTAGTTACAGACTACCTCACATACCTCTGGGTGTGTAACCATATCATTGGTGGGTTGCACACTACAAATGTGTTTTGCTTTGTTCTTGTTCTTTATTGTTGTAGTGTTTTCGCCAAATTTGCACAATTTGAACAATTTTGGATGAGAAAATCACTCAGTGTGCCATTGCTGATTCTGCATGATGCATTTCTAAGGAGCTCTGAACTGTGCCGGTAGTAATCTAGTGGTGCTACCTGGCGCTGTTTTAACAGCTGTTTGCAAAGGAAAGTCATTAATTCAGATTATTTGACAGCCTGTTGACAGTGACGATGCAAACGTGATTAGCCTTGCAAAAAAAATGCAAAGTGGGTATTTAGATGGTTTGAATGAGAAGCGAGCATCGTGTGAAGTGTTTTTTACTTTTCTGATTTAGCCTAATTTATATAACTGCTATCATAAGACTCAAAGAAGTTTATATGTCTTCAGTCATTTTTAAACGTGCACAGAATAAATCTCTGTCTTAACAAGTAACTTAGTCTTTAATTCATTCCTAAATTTGCTATTTTCTCAAAACAAATAGAAAATCCCACCAATTTAGTGAGTATGTTTTTTTCTGCTTTGTAAATCTGCGCATTTTTGTTATTGCGTTTTTGTCATTTTAGGACTGGATCAGAAACCCCTGATGAGAGAATCAATCAGTGTCTCATTACTAATTCTGCATGAAGTATTTTTAAGGTGGCCTAAACTGTAATCGCTGATAAGGTCATTGAGGACATCAGGGCTATGTGGGTAGAAGGCAGCTACCTGGCTCTCTCTTAACAGCTGTTGGCTTTGAAAAGCCATTAAATCTGATCATTTGGCAGCATGGTGACTGGGGCGATGCAAACGTGGTTAGCCTTGCAAAAAAATACAAAGTAGGCATTTGGATGGTTTGGATGAGGAGCGAGCATCTCGTGAAGTGTATACCAGCATGTTTTGTTTTTGCTTCTCTGATTTAGCCTACCTTATATCACTGCGGCTACATGACCCAGAGTAGTTCAAATGTGCTCAGATCGATGTGTATCTCTTTTACACATACAGTTACAAAACAAGTATAAAACACACTAGTTCAGTAAGATTGTTTGCAGGTGCTCTCAAAACAAATCACCTCGTAAAATGGATTAACGATCAAGGGTTACTTTCTCACTACCATAATGTGATAATGGCTTGTACATTTAAATGAATAACTACAATTAGTAACCAGTCGTAAAAACCAGTTATGAAAACCAAAGTCGCACAGCTCAAAGGTAGAACACAAATAGAACCAGTTTTGATCAGAATAGCACCAGCACAATGCGTCTCGCTGACTCATGAGATAAGGCAGCCAACATATGCACCTGCCATGGGCGTTGGAAGGTAAACATATCTGGAACTTAAGCCACATAAAGCAAACAGTCTCAGGTCACTCACACCGCCTGTCACCCAACAGTCCAAACCGCACATACCACGTAGTTGTGTAAAACACAGAGATTTGCCGATTATTGTTCACACGAAAGAGACTAATTTTCTGGCCATAATGACAATAATTACACAGCCAGGGTTTCATCTTTATTTATGGTACCCACGACTTCCATTGCCAATCCAACGGCAATTAAGTCAATAAAATTTATTTTTATGCTTTCATGCCGTGGAATGGTTTCGTGAGTAAAACAGGCGTGTCAGGGCCAGAGGCCTGTCACCACTGTGAGCTGATCTGCCTCCTGTAATTGTGCTGTGAACAGATAGGATTCAAAGGGGGAATGAAGTACAGCACCTTTACCTAAAAAAAAACAGACCTGATACCCTCTCGTGTATTTTTGGTGTCATTTGGAAATAAGTACATTATATCAAATCAACCAAAGCAGACTCCTCGTTCCTGCAAGCATCCACCCTGTTGAAATGTATTTGAAGAGTGACCTCTGGCTTTCTTCATGGGAGGAAATACAATACATCCAATTGACTGATATAAACAATATAAAAAATATGTCTAATTTACACTTACTCTACTATATTTATCTGATGTTGTTGCTATCTAAGTGAAATGAATTTATTGAAATTCAACACAACATAATATCATTGTCAAGTAAAAACCTTATTTGTCCCTTATTGTAGCATAAAGGGAACACACGGGATCATGTATTCTTTGAACTGACCCCAATTTTTTGAATGATCTCTAATGGAGTCACTATATTATTTAGGGAACATTTCTTGAAGTTATTTTATAACAGCACTGTGAAGTATCTTTCTCACGTTCATTAAAAGATCATCATACTACTCATTGTGTTGTGTGTTAGATCACTTGGGTAAGACAACAAGCAAACCAGAGTTGGCAGGCAGGTATCTCTTTTATAAGGCGTCCTCTGAGACAAGTCAGAACTTGAACAATAGGACATCGTTATGCATGTCAGCCAAAGAGGAATGCTGGAGAGCCGTCAGTATGCAACCAGGCAATTATTCTGATATACGTCAGCTCTCCCATGTCTTCAGCCCTGAGCCTGTAATTTTGCAATTACTAACCCTCACTGCAACTCCTTGGATGGAATCACTTTGTTTGTCTGGGGGTCTGATTTACACACTTTTCTTAATTGTTGACCTCTTAAACTCTGGTCTGTGGTCTAAATTGAAAAATACATAAATAAGGACAGTAAAACATGTTTTGTTCGTCTGAGGGTAGGATTAGGTAAACAACCTTGCATGTAAATGACTGTGGCACACAGTGGCTGGGGGCTTACACTTTTGAACCTTATCTTCAAAGTTCAGGCAGTAACAGTGCCACTAGGCGAGTTGGATAATACACGCGTTGAAGTAGAGTTAAGGGTATTAATAGAAGTTTAATTGTGTGAATGACCGGTGCATTTTAGGTTTCTTCCACAACAGTTTTTACATGAACTTAGACTCTCTTAGTGCAGACTTGTCTTAAATTGTCTGATGGCACATTGGTGCTGTATGTGTGCAATGGATTGCGTAAAATGACAAGGCTGGCAACACCACATGTGGATCAAATGTCACAATTGCTTTGTTCCATTATAATCTGAGAAAGAGCTACAGAACCAGTCTGCTTTTTGTGCATTTAGACAAGCCCCTTTCAAGACATGTTCTGAAACTCGAAGCTGTTATCCGAGCAGGCTTCTCTGCAAACAGTGAAACTGATGCCGGAAGGCAGTGCAGTAAGGCAGGTTCCTAAAACACCACTTCTGGTAAAGCAGGGAGGAGAGGGGAGCTGACTTGACTCATAGTCAGTAAACATTATGTCACACGTAATGTGACAGGTCAGCCACATCAGATGCTACGTGCTTCCCAAATCCTGTCAGTGTCAAACCAGTAGATACACATGAGTTAAGTGGCGTCTACTTTTCCCATAGAATTTCATATTAAAAGTTGGCCATTCCACTGTCAAACCTAAAACCGTAGTATTTTGATCCAATTTAATACCTTCTGGCCCTCATACACACATATACTGTATATAAATATATATATATATATAGCTACACGGATGAAAACAAGAAAAGCAGATATTCTAAAAACAAGGTGTGGGAGGATTGCTGGGAGTTCAGCGGCCTGATTGAAGTGGGGAAGAAGCTTTTTGCAGAATCTGGCTGCTCTGCACTGTAGACTCCAGTACCTGCTGAGAGAGCAGAGAGTAGAGAGAGAAAGCAGGAGGGTAAACAGACTGTGACAGGGCTCTTTGGCTATGTTGTTGGCTTGCCTTGGTCAGCCAGCGTTTATGTGTCAGCACACACCACCAGTCTCAGTCTCGCTCTCTCTTTCTCTCTCCCTCTCTCTCTCTCTCTCCTTTGATACTAAGCCCCGCCCCATAGCAGGTTACGGGGGGCGGAGCCAGGCAGGGCTGAGGAGAGTCGGGAGAGGAGTCTACAGCTGTGCTCCGGTTCGTCTCGGTCTGTTCCTGCTCCGGCTCCTCCGCTCCCTCTGTCTGTCCGGTACGAGAATACAAAGAGGGGGACAGGAAAGACCGACTGGCAGACAAAGCATGAGACAGACGAAAGCGGAAGGAGGACACAGCCAACCTCGCCGACGCTGGACTACAGCCTAGTCCAGACACGGACATACTGTCTCTCCAGACTGGATACAGCACTCCACCGATGTGCGCACTGGATTTTACCCAGCAAAGAGTGTCGAGACTGGCGGGAGAGGGGTCGACTTTGTCGCGCAGGTACGGCTTTTGAAGAAATGGAGTGTGTGAGAAACATAGAGACGGTGTGTGTGTGTGTGTGTCTTGTTTGTCTTTCCTGAATGTTCTCCGGGAAAGCTGCGCTATAAATCATCGACTGCCTGTTTGCTGCAGTGTGTTAGTGGCAGCTCAAGCGCAGTGTGTGTGTATGACTGTGTGTTTTAAAGCTGTCCACAGTTCGGGACTCGGGCTCAGGGTTAACCAGAGGACAGTTACGAAGAAGAGGGGGACCGACATGGTGCTTGTGTGAGGGGAATAAAAGCTCCGGAGTGGCCCGTTTAGCTTTCAGTCCTGCGTCGCTCCTCCGCCGCAGCGTGTATGTGTGTGTGTGTATGAGAGAGAGAGGGAGGGGGCGAGAGAAAGAGTGAATGTGTGTGTGTGTGTGTGTGTGTGTGTGTGTGTGTTCTTCAGACTGTAGCCTACGTGCAAAGTTGCTCGGGCAGTGAAATGTAAGCGGCACGTAGACGGCGTGGACCGCGTATCGGGCTCCCGTTATCAAAATACACCGTCCCGGGAGAGAGAGGGGGGTGTTACAGCCACAGAGATGCTATCGCCGCGGCTAGGAGACGCAGCTGTAATTGCGGCCATGTGACGTTAATAGGGTGACTAAAGAATAAAATGATTTACTTGTATAAAAGAAGAATGTGTTGTATTTGAAAAAAAAAGAAGATGATTTAAGCGGAACTAGGTCACTTAATTAAATACGTGTGCGCGATTCGACTACAGGTTAGATTGAATATGAGTGTGTGTCTTGATTTCGAGCAGCGTAGCCTGTAGTTCTTTGTCTCAAGGGTTAAACATCCTTTCGTTTCAGCAAACAGGCGGACGAACCCTTTTCCAGGAAAGGAAAGATGAGTTTTCAGTTATTTTAATAGCATGAAGCGCTGCCCGAATAACCTATTAATCACTATCTTTATGAGCCAAGATGACTTCACCTTGGAAAGTATAGGATTATATGATTATAGGTGTTATCTTTCATGACTCCGTCTATCTGTTTCTATTTTCCTTTCTACCAGGACTGCTGGGATTTAGGAGGGGATCATGGATAAAAGTTTGCTCATTCTCCAGAAACCTGCAGCCGTTGTGCCGTCCAGTATCCCCCTGGACATGAGTTTAAATATGGACAGTCGGGAAGATTTCACAGAGCAACGGATCGTGGGACTCCCGGATAAAATCCCCCTAGTGAAACCGTATTTCAAAAAGAAACAAAGGAAATTGGACTCTAAATGTCTCCACCGAGCCCTGGAGGATCCTATACTGACCACTTTGCTCAGCACGGATACGCTGGTCTCAGGGGATGGAGTGTTTGTACCCCGGAGCCAACCGGGCCGGACCCCGGGAAATTTGTGTGCTGCGGCTGTAGTGAAGCAGAATTGTATTGGTCAAGTGCGATTAAAAGACTCTGCAGCCACCGGGGATACCACAGCTAGCACCAGGGTACCGGGGCTGATGACCCGGGACGGAGATGTGGAAATGGCTGATACCACCGCAGAGCTGGAGGAGACAGAGCGTCGGGTGGAGAGGCCCCAAATCCCCGACCCGACCCCTGATAGCCGCTGTTTCCAAATGAAACCTGGCCTCAGGGAAGCTGGGAGCTCAGAGACAATAACACCCCCTGCAGGGGATATACCTCCAATTGTTGCACCCCAGGCCCCTCACCAGGAGGGGACTATCAAAAGCAGTGACCTCTTCACCTCTGGAGCCAAAAACCTTCCAGTCAAAGACAGCACTAGCGCCCAGGGGCCCCATCCCCTCCTCCTTCAGGCGCCGCAGCCCGCCAAAGAGGAGCTATTTCAGGATAAAAGCGAAGAGGCCTCCCTGGACCTGGTTTTCGAGCTGATCACACAGCTCCAGTATCACACACACCAGTCAGATTCTGTTCCCATTTGCGTGGAGTTCCTTCAAGGGCAGTGTGTTTACGGCAGCGACTGTGCCAACCACCACACCGTGCTGCCCTTCCACTGGCAGGTCCGCAGGAGCAGCAGTCAGACCTGGCAGAGCATAGCGGACGACTCCCAGGAGCAGCTGGAGAGACTATACTGCAACCCCGACAATGAGCAAGTCAGGCTCAAATTTCAGTAAGTACATAACTATGGTGATTACCGCACCTGCAGGCTACAACATCCTATATGACACATAAGTCCTTCATGGTTACAGGATCCTACTGTGTGTGTGTGAGGCAAACACTAACAGAATCCAATCAATTTACACATGAACTGAAACCACAACATCATCTTACACCCTTTTATGCAACCTGAATAAACGTAGGGATCGCTTATTGTATACAAAAACAAAAAGAATCCCCTCCCTGGATTAATGGAGTCTGGAAGTAGAGTAGAGTGTATCCACCTGTACTCTGTGTTGTCGAGGGCAGTTTATGCTGAAGTGAAAGGTGCTTGTGACACGGCAACAATGGCGCAGTAAGACGACAGGCTGCCTATAGTTTGGTGTGTGTCGGTGTGACAGTCATCCCAGACACGGCTTCTTCCTCTTTGGTTTCACCACCTGTGACAAACTGAAAGCTTTCCACACCACAGCTGTTCTTAAACACGTGTGACTGATGAGCTGCAGCCAAGCTCGATGTGCCTGTGCGGGTTTATCACTAGTTAGTACCTGTAGTCTCTTTATGACTGTACAGGCGTGTGTATATATGAGTCATTTAGCCCCCTTGTATGTATGTATGTATGTATGTGTGTGTGTGACAGGAGTGCACTTTATGTCCAGTAATCATTCTGTTGTTTGATCAATCATGTCAGTTCTGTGTGCGTATGTGTGTCCTTATCTAGTTTGTGGTTCCCCTCCCAGCCATTAGATTTGTCATCTAATGCAGTTAAATTAAAAGTCAGGCCCTCTCAGCTCCCACATCCAACCCTTGTGATTGGCCGGAGCTCAGTCCAAACCAAAATCTGCCGTAGTCATGGTGAAAAGCCGTGAACTTCCGTGACCCTCAGCTGCCTGGTGCAGTCACTGACACAGACGCCCTTGGCAGCTTTTCTCTGTCTCTCTCTCTCTCTCTCTCTCTCTGTCCCGCCTTCTCTCTCTTTCTCTCTCTCTGTCGCTCCTTCCCTCGCTCATAAACTCACACACACTTGCTTATCTTCCCACACATGCACACTTTGGCACGCAGGCCTTCACACGAATGTGCTGCACAGAGGAGTTCAGTGGCTTGCAAAGCTCACACGCACGCCTTTTAGCAGACAGAGATAAACCCCCCTCTTTCACTATCACACACACACTCGCATAGACACACACACACGCACGCACACAAGTACTTGGCCAGCCCTAGTGGGGTGACATAGTAAAGCATGCATAGTTTCCTGAAGCTGTATCACCCCAACAAATAACAAAAGAATGCACATTATTAACATTTTCCCAAATAAGCACGGGTGTACTTGGGTTACTTGATTGATCTAGTCAAGCCCTATATCTGCTTACATATTAATGAGTATCGTCTGATCGTCTCCTTCACGCCGAAGTATGCGTCACTTACTTACTGCCGAAACTCAGACAGTCATTGATTGTGGTGTATATAGTTACGGTGTTTTTCTAACATCCGATGCAAATACCGTCGGAGAGTACACACCTAATTTGCATATCTGATTTGCATCTAAAGTGGAAAAATACACATCTTAATTTATTTTGATTGTTCCGAGTCCGACCCCAGTTTGATCGTCATTGGAAAATTTCCGCAATTTTTTTTTCTCCATTTGCATAAGTGTCCAAATTGGATTAATTTTCATGACGTCGTTCAGTCATTACCTGCTGTCAGCCACACACACGCACACACCAAACTCTCTCTTCAGTTACTGCAGCTACTGGTCTGGTCTATGTGTGTGTGTGTGTGTGTGTGTGTGTGTGTGTGTGTGTGTGTGTATATAAAGCATACAGAAGGGCGTGTGTATGTGTTCGCAAAAGATTTGTATGCCCCCGTGTTTGTGCAGTTGACTCATGTTTTAACTGAAAAACTATGCAAAGCGTGTATTGCGCCACAAACAGGATATGCACCTGGTGGTGTCAACCCAGATTCTTCAGAGGCCTTTTGAATGTGTTACACTCTCACGTTCAGACAGGAACATCTGGTCCCTCAGAAAACAGCAACGGAAACTAGAACAACAAGTGATTCTGACGATTAGTTAACATCATTTCAGAATAATTGATTGGTTTCAGCAGAAGCGCTCTCGTATGTCTTTCAGTTTGTAATATGGGACAAACATTTTGTACGGCACTAATGATTCATTTGTTCACACGTATGATTTGAATTGCAATAAGTTTGGAGGGATTGCGGCTGTTCTAGTGAGTTATTATTGAATCCAGGACAAACTGTGTACTCGCACTCATTTTCACATAATTACAGGTGAAAATATGATTAGCCTTCCTACATTCAAGCCTTTTGAATCTCAAATTCGGTCTCATAATAGCTGCCAGGGCTCCTAGAGTTCTTATAAGTTCTTCTGATTTCTACCCTTTTCCAGAACTGATGATGTAAAACTCCAAAAGTTTTCTCATTAACTGCGTTGTTGCCTTCTGTCAATCCGGAGTTTCTTTATACTAGAGGTCAGGGGTGGAAATGAGAAGTCGGACTCTGAATGATAGGAGTGTTTGACTACGCCGACACTACTTCTAGACATACTAAGGTACTGGATGTCCACTGCTGAGGGAGACAGAGACGGACGCTTGGCGGCGTCTCTGTCTGCTGTCTCTCAGCTCGGTGGTGGCTTTGTGCTCTCCAGGGTGTGTCAGAACTCTTTGGTGCTTTTCTATAGAGACGCATAGTACGCAGGACGGGCGCAGGCATCACCGTGGCAACATAGCAAATGATAACATCGTTAGCGATCTAAAGTGCAGCAGATGACTTAACAAGCCCTATTGTCGGTATGGCAACGGTACTGCTGTGTTTTGTGTGTGTGTGTCCAAGGAGGTGTTGACAGAAAAGAAAATATTTTAGCACTTGTGTGAGTCTGCGTCTGATTATATGATGCACAGCCTATTGTGTGTGTGTGCCCCAGGCTGAAGTGTTCCCATGTGCGTATGATCCATAGCACAGGTTAATCCCATCCATATGATAAGCAGGAGTGGAAGTCTGTCTAATCCGCCTCAGTCCTGAACTCAGCAGTAAGAAGGAATGTCCCAGTCATCGCCTGGAAAAGTTATGCCGTAATAATCCTCCAGCCCTACAGTTGCTTGTGAACAGATTTATGTTTCTATTGTGTGTGTGTGTGCGTGTGTGTGTGAGAGAGAGAGAGAAGGGGGAATGAGCGCTATAAGTCTGAAGAATTTGCTTGTTTTAGAGAGTTTTTGTTATGTATGAAAGTGGACGTTCTCGACTTAATCTCCTACAATGAGGCCTATTTCCTGTAATATCAGGATGAAGGCGGATTTCAGAGGCTCTCGCTCAACCATAACGAAGCACACAGTGTTCTTCGTGTGTGTGTGTGTGTGTGTGTGTGTGTGTGTGTGTGTGTGTGTGTGTGTGTGTGTGTGTGTGTGTGTGTGTGTGTGTGTGTGTGTGTGTGTGTGTGTGTGTGTGTGTGTGTGTGTGTGTGTGTGTGTGTGTGTGTGTGTGTGTGTGTGTGTGTGTGTGTGTGTGTGTGTGTGTGTGTGTGTGTGTGACTCTTTTGTTGGCCAGGCAATAAAAGCCTTGCTTGTCATCAACTGACATAAAGAGTCACCGAGCACCAAGGGCATAGTGACCTGACAACAAGGTGTGTGTGTGTGTGTGTTGGGGGATTCCGCGCTAACTCGCGGTCGGTGTTATTAACTGCAATTTTCCGGGAGATGGTGGGAACGCGAAAGCAAATCAAGGCCGGTTGTGTCTAAGGAGGCTTGTTTGCGTGTGTTGGTTGTGTGTGAACGGATAGGGTGTCAGATAATGAGACTGTGTGTCCACGGTGTGTGTGTGTGTGGCTGTAACGTGTCAGACAGCCCATGCAATGAATCAGTGGGGCGAGGTCTGGGTCACTCTGCCTCTTATTACTCAGTGCCTGCTTTAACCCTCTCTTCTTCTCCACTCATCCCTCCATCTTCATATTCCTCTTGCCCCTCACTTCTCTCTGTCGCTCTCTCTCTCCCCATAATTGTTTATCATTATATCTCTCTCTCTCTATCCCCCCGTCTGTTTTGTCCACTTTAATCACTTCTCTCTCTCTCTCTCTCTCTCTCTCTCTCTCTCTCTCTCTCTCTCTCTCTCTCTCTCTCTCTCTCTCTCTCTCTCTCTCTCTCTCTCTTTCCTGTTTTCTCTGTGTGTGTGAGAGAGAATTTGGCTTCATGGTTTCTGGTAAAGGCAGCTAGCATGGAGAAATGACACTCACATGACATCAGATTGGTTGTGTGTGTGTTTTTTAAAGAAGACTTTGTCAGCAGATTTGGTTGACTGGTTGGCTTATCTAGGCGTGACTGGATGAATCTTGCGTGTGTGTACATGAATCTTTTGAAAGAATGCCCGTTTGTGTGTGTGAGAGAGAGAGAGAGAGAGAGAGAAAAGTTTTTTTTACCAGTGTGTGACGTTCGTTATGGCATGACCGATGCTGGTATGTGGGCTTCTGTGTGTGTGTGCGTGTGTACGTGTGTCCCCGTGAGAACGTTTCAAGGTGTGTGTGTGTGTGTGGGCTGAAGGCAGTATGGGGGATTAACAGCCATTTTGATAGTGCGGGCGTTTTCTTCACCTTTATTTATCCAGGGGAAGATTCTGCTGAAGGTGCAACACCCTGCTTTACATTCGTTACTCATCCACACAGTCACACCCCGTAGTTGTTCCTTTTCACTTCACGGCCAGGGGCCTTGCTCATAGGGGTCTGTGTGTGTGTGTGTGTGTGTGTGTCTCTCTCTCTCTCTCTCTCTCTGTCTCTCTCTCTCTCTCTCTCTTTCTTTTCCTCCCCCCCCCCCCCCCCCTCTGGCAGACTGTTAAAATATCTGTATTTAAATGAGACTTATCGCTTCAGGAAATCTGTAATGGAAGGATCATTGAGGAGAGAACAGGATGGACACACACACGCGCACACACATTCAGCTTTGCATGAATTCAAAGAATACACACATAATGCTGCGTTTCACAGCCTTTTCTCACCACAGCAACTTAATTTGATGTAATTAGATGAAACAGGTTTTTCAAACGCTCCTTCTTAGAGCCAAATTCCCATTCAAGCCCGCTACATTTCACCTCGGTGTGTGTTTAAATTATCCTGCTGAATCGTAGTCCGGAAATAACCTAAACTGGCACGGGAGAGCTATTAAAAAGGAGACGTTTGGGGGGGGGTGACGGAGGAGTGAGAGAGATAAGTTTGTCAGTGGCGGAACACATTATCGCCGTCCGTGAATGGAATTTGCACGACAGAGTTGACGTTAAACACGCCCTATAAATGTGACAAAGCGCACTTCACTTCATCATAATAAAGCTGTGTGAGTGCGCGTGGAGATCATCACGAGTCAGTCTTCAGTTCACACACACACACACACACACACACACACACACACACACACACACACACACACACACACACACACACACACACCCGCGGCGCACACAAACACAATGTCTTGCCATGGCATACCATTGCGGGCAGAAACTGTTCTGTTCAAGGGAGAGAGACGTGCAGGTGCAGCCAGTGTTTTCATTTCCAGTGCGAAAATACGGCGAGAGGAGATACGTGAGAGG